>NC_088240.1:97321730-97346730 GCF_036934945.1 Oncorhynchus masou masou | reverse complement strand
CTTCCATTATTCCATCCTTCCTTCCATTATTCCATCCTTCCTTCCATTATTCCATCCTTCCTTCCATTATTCCATCCTTCCTTCCATTATTCCATCCTTCCTTCCATTATTCCATCCTTCCTTCCATTATTCCATCCTTCCTTCCATTATTCCATCCTTCCTTCCATTATTCCATCCTTCCTTCCATTATTCCATCCTTCCTTCCATTATTCCCCTTCCATCCATTATTCCATCCTTCCTTCCATTATTCCATCCTTCCTTCCATTATTCCATCATTCCTTCCATTATTCCCCTTCCTTCCATTATTCCATCCTTCCTTCCATTATTCCATCCTTCCTTCCATTATTCCATCCTTCCTTCCATTATTCCCCTTCCTTCCATTATTCCATCCTTCCTTCCATTATTCCCCTTCCTTCCATTATTCCCCTTCCTTCCATTATTCCATCCTTCCTTCCATTATTCCATCCTTCCTTCCATTATTCCATCCTTCCTTCCATTATTCCCCTTCCTTCCATTATTCCATCCTTCCTTCCATTATTCCCCTTCCTTCCATTATTCCCCTTCCTTCCATTATTCCCCTTCCTTCCATTATTCATCCTTCCTTCCATTATTCCATCCTTCCTTCCATTATTCCCCTTCCTTCCATTATTCCATCCTTCCTTCCATTATTCCCCTTCCTTCCATTATTCCCCTTCCTTCCATTATTCCATCCTTCCTTCCATTATTCCCCTTCCTTCCATTATTCCATCCTTCCTTCCATTATTCCATCCTTCCTTCCATTATTCCATCCTTCCTTCCATTATTCCCCTTCCTTCCATTATTCCATCCTTCCATTATTCCATCCTTCCTTCCATTATTCCATCCTTCCTTCCATTATTCCATCCTTCCTTCCATTATTCCATCCTTCCTTCCATTATTCCATCCTTCCTTCCATTATTATATCCTTCCTTCCATTATTCCATCCTTCCTTCCATTATTCCCCTTCCATCCATTATTCCATCCTTCCTTCCATTATTCCATCCTTCCTTCCATTATTCCCCTTCCATCCATTATTCCCCTTCCTTCCATTATTCCATCCTTCCTTCCATTATTCCATCATTCCTTCCATTATTCCCCTTCCTTCCATTATTCCATCCTTCCTTCCATTATTCCATCCTTCCTTCCATTATTCCATCCTTCCTTCCATTATTCCCCTTCCTTCCATTATTCCATCCTTCCTTCCATTATTCCCCTTCCTTCCATTATTCCATCCTTCCTTCCATTATTCCATCCTTCCTTCCATTATTCCATCCTTCCTTCCATTATTCCCCTTCCTTCCATTATTCCATCCTTCCTTCCATTATTCCCTTCCTTCCATTATTCCCCTTCCTTCCATTATTCCCCTTCCTTCCATTATTCATCCTTCCTTCCATTATTCCATCCTTCCTTCCATTATTCCCCTTCCTTCCATTATTCCATCCTTCCTTCCATTATTCCCCTTCCTTCCATTATTCCCCTTCCTTCCATTATTCCATCCTTCCTTCCATTATTCCCCTTCCTTCCATTATTCCATCCTTCCTTCCATTATTCCATCCTTCCTTCCATTATTCCATCCTTCCTTCCATTATTCCATCCTTCCTTCCATTATTCCATCCTTCCTTCCATTATTCCATCCTTCCTTCCACCTCACAGGTTTGTTAGACACATTTCACTGGCTAACATCCCTCTCTCCCCTCACCTCTCCTCCCTGTCTCAATCCTCATCCCCCGTCTCTCTCCTCCTCCACCCCCCGTCTCACTCCTCATCCCCCCCGTCTCAATCCTCATCCCCCGTCTCTCTCCTCCTCCACCCCTCGTCTCACTCCCACCCCTCCGTCTCACTCCTCCAACCCCCGTCTCACTCCCACTCCTGTCTCACTCCTCATCCCCCGTCTCTCTCCTCATCTACCCCTCGTCTCACTCCTCCACCCCCACGTCTTACTCTTCTTCACTTTCCTCCCCCCGTCTCCCCCCCTCTGTCTGACTCCTCCTCACCCCTGTCAAAACAACCATGTCATCCTTAAATATAAAAACAATTAAAATAGTTGCCACTTGTAAATTATTGATCAGGGTCCCCGCTGCCCCCCACCCCACCAACCCTCCTTTCCCTCCAAAATACATGATTTCAGTTCACTAAACTGCCAAATAATCCCAAATGGAAGGTGTTGGAGCGTTAAGCTGGCGTCCATCCATGCAACAATCCACCGCTCTGTGAAACCCTGGTGAGGAAAGAGGAATTGGCAGGACTGGACCCGGGGCCTCCCTGTTGTTAAAGTACGCCAGCAACACCCACTAAAAGCTGGTTGTGCATCTCAGAGGAACCCTGCGGCTTCAATCAGCCAGGCAGAGAGGCACGCAGGCATAGAGTCCCAAATCACAACCTGTTCCCTACTGGCCCTGGTCTAAAGTAGGGCACTCTGTAGTGAATAGGGGGCCATTTGGATCACGAGCTGCCTGTTAATACAGACCCACTCTACTCTCCCCCTGCTGCCTCTACATGTCATACAAGGGAAGGAAGTTGCTGTTTAAAGGGGATGAATAGGCTGGGAAATGAACGTTGGATTAATGCTGGATGGAGTTGGCTGAGTAGGTGTGTGTCTGGGTGGTGATGTGTTGGTGGGTGGGGGGTGGGTGGATGATGTGTTGGTGGGTGGGCGGGGGTGGATGATGTGTTGGTGGGTGGGCGGGGGTAGATGTGTTGGTGGGGGGATGGATGATGTGTTGGTGGGGAGATGGATGATGTGTTGGGGGGGATGGATGATGTGTTGGTGGGTGGGGGGGAATGGATGATGTGTTGGTGGGTGGGTGGGGTGGATGATGTGTTGGTGGGTGGGGGGTGGATGATGTGTTGGTGGGTGGGTGGGGGTAGATGTGTTGGTGGGGGGATGGATGATGTGTTGGTGGGGAGATGGATGATGTGTTGGGGGGATGGATGATGTGTTGGTGGGTGGGGGAATGGATGATGTGTTGGTGGGTGGGTGGGGTGGATGATGTGTTGGTGGGTGGGGGGGTGGATGATGTGTTGGTGGGTGGATGATGTGTTGGTGGGTGGGCGGGGTAGATGATGTGTTGGTGGGGGGATGGATGATGTGTTGGTGGGTGGGGGGGTGGATGATGTGTTGGTGGGTGGGGGGGAATGGATGATGTGTTGGTGGGTGGGGGGATGGATGACGTGTTGGTGGGTGGGGGGTGGATGACGTGTTGGTGGGTGGGTGGGGGGTGGATGACGTGTTGGTGGGTGGGTGGGGGTGGATGACGTGTTGGTGGGTGGGTGGGGGTGGATGACGTGTTGGTGGGTGGGTGGGGGTGGATGACGTGTTGGTGGGTGGGGGGTGGATGACGTGTTGGTGGGTGGGGGGAATGGATGATGTGTTGGTGGGTGGGGGGATGGATGATGTGTTGGTGGGTGGGGGGATGGATGATGTGTTGGTGGGTGGGGGGATGGATGATGTGTTGGTGGGTGGGGGGGGTGGATGATGTGTTGGTGGGTGGGGGGTGGATGATGTGTGTGTCTCTCACTGGGGGACTGACTTTTGGTCATTTTTAATGCCTCCAATGAAGTTTCAGATTCACAGGAGCAAAATAAGCTTTTAAAGAAAATGAGAAAAAGCAATTGTACTGTTGTCAATACAAACACACACACACACACACACACACACACACACACACACTTGTATTTGAATCAAAAAAACTCTAGTGAATAATGGCCAACACCTGAGTCCTTCACAGTCTCACTTCGATAGAAACCGCTCCAGTGTTGAAAGACATTCTCCAGAGGGTACAGTCCCAGGTGGCACCCTAAATATATATATATATAGTGCACTACTGTTAACCAGAGCCTCATGGGCCCTGCAGTACACTATACGGGGGGATAGGGAGCCCTTTGTGACACAGGCAGAGTGTGTTGTTAGGAACATAGCTGGTCAAGGATCCTCTCTCTACACAACAACAGAACCCAACTCCCCTTCACAACGGCAGCCCATCAATAACCTTCATCAAAACAAGACTGTCAAAAACATTATTATTTTTAAAGAGACCTCCTGTTTTTCCTGACAGAGGTAGCTACAGTAGGGTACAGTGCACCTCTAACACACACATACCACAGCACAATAGAGTTGAGAACATCTCTGTGGGTGAACAATGAGTTCAGCTGTACTACAGGCCTGCCAATTAGTGATCCAGGCTGTGGCTGCTGGAGCCAAAGGCAGCAGGAATGTTGTAGAAGGCCACTACTACTGTTTACTGGGCTTAGCAGAGCACAGAGGGAGAGATACGTGCAGAAACGGTGAGGGCAGCCAGGGGAGGGGGGGAGGTGTCCTCACATATCATATCCTTGATTAACCCACAATACAGACCGTTCCAGAAAGAGACATGACAGAATTATAGAAGTCAGCCAACAAGTGCTGAGGGATTCACCAAAAAGTCTTTAAATATTTGTTTTTTTAACAATGTTTGTTAAATTATTTGAATTCCATTTAGTATTTCCTCGAGAGATAAATCAGATCAAATCTGAACTGTGCGATGTAGTAGTGTTATTCTACAGAGTTTTGCACAGAGATTGTGGTAACTCACTACAATGACTATAATCCATTGCGCTCGTCTACTTGTCCGGTCTGTGTGGAGCAGACAGGAGGAGATGGAGAGGGAGGGAGAGAAGGGAGAGGAGAATGTGGGATGGAGAGGGAGAGAAAGGAGAGGAGAATGTGGGATGGAGAGGGAGAGAAAGGAGAGGAGAATGTGGGATGGAGAGGGAGAGAAAGGAGAGGAGAATGTGTGATGGAGAGGGAGAGAGGGGAGAGGAGAATGTGTGATGAAGAGGGAGAGAAAGGAGAGGAGAATGTGGGATGGAGAGGGAGAGAAAGGAGAGGAGAATGTGGGATGGAGAGGAAGGAGAGGAGAATGTGAGATGGAGAGGGAGAGAAAGGAGAGGAGAATGTGGGATGGAGAGGGAGAGAAAGGAGAGGAGAATGTGGGATGGAGAGGGAGAGAAAGAAGAGGAGCATGTGGGATGGAGAGGGAGAGAAAGAAGAGGAGAATGTGGGATGGAGAGGGAGAGAAAGGAGAGGAGAATGTGGGATGGAGAGGGAGAGAAAGGAGAGGAGAATGTGGGATGGAGAGGGAGAGAAAGGAGAGGAGAATGTGGGATGGAGAGGGAGAGAAAGAAGAGGAGAATGTGGGATGGAGAGGGAGAGAAAGGAGAGGAGAATGTGGGATGGAGAGGGAGAGAAAGAAGAGGAGAATGTGGGATGGAGAGGGAGAGAAAGAAGAGGAGAATGTGGGATGGAGAGGGAGAAAAGAGAGGAGAATGTGGGATGGAGAGGGAGAGAAAGAAGAGGAGAATGTGGGATGGAGAGGGAGAGAAAGGAGAGGAGAATGTGGGATGGAGAGGGAGAGAAAGAAGAGGAGAATGTGGGATGGAGAGGGAGAGAAAGGAGAGGAGAATGTGGGATGGAGAGGAAGGAGAGGAGAATGTGTGATGGAGAGAAATGAGAGAATGTGGGATGTAGAGGGAGAGACAGGAGAGGAGAATGTGGGATGGAGAGGAATGAGAGCAGTTGCTTTGTGAGGAATCTCTAACTGAAAAAACCTTATCGAAGTGACTGATAGTTGTTAAACATCAATCATAAAAGTAGACCTTACTTCCTTTGAAGAACTACTGACACAGTGATGTTGTCAGACAGTGGCTCTGTTGTGATGAGACGACAACTTGGGATTAAATAATAAAAACTCATCAAATAAGACTAATGTAATAAACACAACAACTGAAATGTTTTATTGAGGTTAAGTAATGTGAATAAGGGATGGTTAATTGATGATCAGCAGTAATGAACAGTCACTTCCATCATGGGACATTTATTCAGTGTTTTATTCTGTGTTACAGTGCTTCAATCCACACAATGCATTTATGCATTTAATGTTCAAAAACACAACTAAAAAACAATTAAATAAACTAACCTGGAAATCAAAAAAACGTTATTATTTTTGAATAATCGAACCGAAACCGAACAGACGTCAAAAAGCTCAGGACGAGTGCCACAGAAAACCAGGTAATGAATTCAACAGCACCAGCAGATGCCAATCACACGGATGTTATGAGCAATCAGTAAATGTTTACCTCTGCTAATCCTGGAACAGTTGTCCTCAGCAACGGATTTATATACGTGGCAAGACAAGTTGATATGAGAGGACACGTTGTGGAGGTGTGGGTCAGTAGTGTTGTGGAGGTGTGGGTCAGTAGTGTTGTGGAGGTGAGGGTCAGTAGTGTTGTGGGTCAGTAGGTATGGGTCAGTAGTGTTGTGGAGGTGAGGGTCAGTAGTGTTGTGGGTCAGTAGTGTTGTGGAGGTGAGGGTCAGTAGTGTTGTGGGTCAGTAGTGTTGTGGAGGTGAGGGTCAGTAGTGTTGTGGAGGTGTGGGTCAGTAGTGTTGTGGAGGTGTGGGTCAGTAGTGTTGTGGAGGTGTGGGTCAGTAGTGTTGTGGAGGTGAGGGTCAGTAGTGTTGTGGGTCAGTAGTGTTGTGGAGGTGTGGGTCAGTAGTGTTGTGGAGGTGTGGGTCAGTAGTGTTGTGGGTCAGTAGTGTTGTTGGTCGGTAGTGTTGTGGAGGTGTGGGTCAGTAGTGTTGTGGAGGTGAGGGTCAGTAGTGTTGTGGGTCAGTAGTGTTGTGGGTCAGTAGTGTTGTGGAGGTGTGGGTCAGTAGTGTTGTGGAGGTGTGGGTCAGTAGTGTTGTGAGTCAGTAGTGTTGTGGAGATGAGGGACAGTAGGTGAGGGTCAGTAGTGTTGTGGGTCAGTAGTGTTGTGGGTCAGTAGTGTTGTGGAGGTGTGGGTCAGTAGTGTTGTGAGTCAGTAGTGTTGTGGAGATGAGGGACAGTAGGTGAGGGTCAGTAGTGTTGTGGGTCAGTAGTGTTGTGGAGGTGTGAGTCAGTAGTGTTGTGGAGGTGAGGGTCAGTAGTGTTGTGGGTCAGTAGTGTTGTGGGTCAGTAGTGTTGTGGGTCAGTAGTGTTGTGGAGGTGTGGATCAGTAGGTGTGGGTCAGTAGTGTTGTGGAGGTGTGGGTCAGTAGTGTTGTGGAGGTGTGGGTCAGTAGTGTTGTGAGTCAGTAGTGTTGTGGAGATGAGGGTCAGTAGGTGAGGGTCAGTAGTGTTGTGGGTCAGTAGTGTTGTGGAGGTGTGAGTTAGTAGTGTTGTGGAGGTGAGGGTCAGTAGTGTTGTGGGTCAGTAGTGTTGTGGAGGTGTGGGTCAGTAGTGTTGTGGGTTAGTAGTGTTGTGGAGGTGTGGGTCAGTAGTGTTGTGGGTCAGTAGTGTTGTGGGTCAGTAGTGTTGTGGAGGTGAGGGTCAGTAGTGTTGTGGAGGTGTGGGTCAGTAGTGTTGTGGAGGTGTGGGTCAGTAGTGTTGTGGAGGTGAGGGTCAGTAGTGTTGTGGAGGTGTGGATCAGTAGTGTTGTGGAGGTGAGGTGGGTCAGTAGTGCTGTGGGTCAGTAGTGTTGTGGGTCAGTAGTGTTGTGGGTCAGTAGTGTTGTGGGTCAGTAGTGTTGTGGGTCAGTAGTGTTGTGGAGGTGTGGGTCAGTAGTGTTGTGGAGGTGAGGGTCAGTAGTGTTGTGGGTCAGTAGTGTTGTGGGTCAGTAGTGTTGTGAGTCAGTAGTGTTGTGAGAAGTGGTAGAGACCATTAGACTGAAGAGTAGTGGTAGAAACTAGACATCAAGTGTTTCTCTGTAGATCTCATCTCTTCTGACAGCGGATCAGTCACAAATGGCACACTATTCCCAATATAGTACACTAATTTAGACCAACCCTCAGGTCAAAAGTAGTGCACTATATAGGGAATAGTGTACCATTTGGGAGACAGTGGCTCCAGTAAATCAGCATTGTAGATTCGATATTCTTTTCACACACTTGTGTTTCTGAGGACATTTAAAAAGGTGAACTCATCCCTCCGGTGATTCCTAGGGATCCCTCCTTCAACACTTGTGGACTCGCAGGTTCTGCTGCTCCTCTGCACATTGCATTGACAGGCCTGGGGTAGTTCGATCCACCTGTCGCTGTTGGTGTGTGTTTTAACACAGCTAATGATACAAGGAGATATGGTCCTGTCCTACCTCAGTGTTGTTCAGAGGTAATGAGAGGTACTAGTCATGTCCTACCTCAGTGTTGTTCAGAGGTAATGAGGTACTAGTCATGTCCTACCTCAGTGTTGTTCAGAGGTAATGAGGTACTAGTCATGTCCTACCTCAGTGTTGTTCAGAGGTAATGAGACACTAGTCATGTCCTACCTCAGTGTTGTTCAGAGGTAATGAGGTACTAGTCATGTCCTACATCAGTGTTGTTCAGAGGTAATGAGAGACACTAGTCATGTCCTACCTCAGTGTTGTTCAGAGGTAATGAGAGACACTAGTCATGTCCTACCTCAGTGTTGTTCAGAGGTAATGAGAGACACTAGTCATGTCCTACCTCAGTGTTGTTCAGAGGTAATGAGAGGTACTAGTCATGTCCTACCTCAGTGTTGTTCAGAGTTAATGAGAGACACTAGTCATGTCCTACCTCAGTGTTATTCAGAGGTAATGAGAGACACTAGTCATGTCTTACCTCAGTGTTGTTCAGAGGTAATGAGAGACACTAGTCATGTCCTACCTCAGTGTTGTTCAGAGGTAATGATGTGCTAGTCATGTCCTACCTCAGTGTTGTTCAGGGGTAATGAGAGACACGAGTCATGTCCTACCTTAGTATTGTTCAGAGGTAATGAGAGACACTAGTCATGTCCTACCTCAGTGTTGTTCAGAGGTAATGAGAGACACTAGTCATGTCCTACCTCAGTGTTGTTCAGAGGTAATGAGAAACAAATCATGTCCTACCTCAGTGTTGTTCAGAGGTAATGAGACACAAATCCTGTCCTACCTCAGTGTTGTTCAGAGGTAATGAGACACAAATCCTGTCCTACCTCAGTGTTGTTCAGAGGTAATGAGGCCAAACTGACTGTCTGACATGTTATCTTCTATCCAGCAGCACTAAATGTCACTTCAGGTCTGGACATGAAATATGTCCGCTTGACTGGGTGGCCTCTCCTCTTGCCATATCTGTCAGGTTGCTGCAGTGAGGGATGTGTGATTGGAGGGGGGCTGAGGCGAGAGTCGGCCCTGGCCCCCCGCAATGCCGCCCATCAGATAATATGTTCTGAAATGCCTGCAGTTCAGAAACACTCTGTCTCTTTGTGTGACTGACCTCCAATACAGACCTCCCTTGGAGAGCCCCCACTGGAGAGGGCTCTGGGGTGGCGAGCAGTTTGGTGTGTGAGGAGGACAGAGGAGAGCGGTTGCTGGTCATGGTGTGTGCTCCAAGGAGAAATAAGTGTGTGTCCAGTGTGTGTGTGTGTGTGTGTGTGTGTGTGTGTGTGTGTGTGTGTGTGTGTGTGTGTGTGTGTTTGTGTGTGAGACAGCGTGTTTGACTTGTGTGTTACTACCCCGTTAAGACTAAGGAACATGGTCTTAACCTACAATATCGTTAAGACTGAGGACCATGGTCTTCATCCTACCATATCGTTAAGACTGAGGACCATGGTCTTCATCCTACCATATCGTTAAGACTGAGGACCATGGTCTTCATCCTACCATATCGTTAAGACTGAGGACCATGGTCTTCATCCTACCATATCGTTAAGACTGAGGACCATGGTCTTCATCCTACCATATCGTTAAGACTGAGGACCATGGTCTTCATACTACCATATCGTTAAGACTGAGGACCATGGTCTTCATCCTACCATATCGCTAAGACTGAGGACCATGGTCTTCATCCTACCATATCGTTAAGACTGAGGACCATGGTCTTCATCCTACCATATCGTTAAGACTGAGGACCATGGTCTTAATCTACCATATCGTTAAGACTGAGGACCATGGTCTTCATCCTACCATATCGTTAAGACTGAGGACCATGGTCTTCATCCTACCATATCGTTAAGACTGAGGACCATGGTCTTCATCCTACCATATCGCTAAGACTGAGGACCATGGTCTTCATCCTACCATATCGTTAAGACTGAGGACCATGGTCTTCATACTACCATATCGTTAAGACTGAGGACCATGATCTTCATCCTACCGTATCGTTAAGAATGAGGAACGTGGGCTTTATCCTACCATATTGTTAAGACTGAGGACCATGGTCTTCATCCTACCATATCGTTAAGACTGAGGACCATGGTCTTCATCCTACCGTATCGTTAAGAATGAGGAACGTGGTCTTTATCCTACCATATTGTTAAGACTGAGGACCATGGTCTTCATCCTACCATATCGCTAAGACTGAGGACCATGGTGCTTGCTCCAACTGATATTCAAATCCATCTCTCTGCCTGGTGACAATATCCACTTCCTCCTTCACAAAGAAATGGCTTCAGGTGGATAAATATGCAAACCGTTTCGACAAACACACAACAAACAATATCCTGTTATAGGAAGCATGGAAAGCTTGTTCACGTGGCTCCCTCCCTTCAAAACCAAACTGCCGACAGAATAGGACGTTGGATGGTGCTGTTATATTCAGCACGGAAGGGTGTGTGTGTATATATGTGTGTGTGTGTTCTCTCTGTGTGTGTGTATATATATATATATATATATATATGTGTGTGTGTGTGTTCTCTCTCTGTGTGTGTGTGTGTGTGTGTGTGTGTGTGTGTGTGTGTGTGTGTGTGTATATATATATATATATGTGTGTGTGTGTGTGTTCTCTGTGTGTGTGTGTGTGTGTGTGTGTATTCTCTGTGTGTGTGTGTATGTGTGTGTTCTCTCTGTGTGTGTGTGTATATGTGTGTGTGTGTGTGTGTGTATATGTGTGTGTGTGTTCTCTGTGTGTGTGTGTGTGTGTGTGTGTGTGTGTGTGTGTGTGTGGGTGGGTGGGTGGGTGGGTGTGTGTCTGCGCGCGCGTATGTGTGTGTGTGTACATGTGTATCTAGCCAAGTGAGTGTGGTCTGTTCCCATCTCAGAGTGATGTTAACCACAACAAACCTTGACATTGATTTCCAAAAAGGCTTTTCAGGTGGAAAAATGTTTCATCCAGCCACCTTTGACTGGGCTTTGTTTGGTCACTGTCCATACTGATCAACCAGTCATTGTAGAGGGAGGGAGGGAGGGAGGGAGGGAGGGAGGGAGGGAGGGAGGGAGGGAGGGAGGGAGGGAGGGTCAACCAGTCATTGCAGAAGGAGGTAGGAGAGGAGGGAGGGAGGGAGGGAGGGAGGGAGGGAGGGAGGGAGGGAGGGAGGGAGGGAGGGAGGAGGGAGGGAGGGAGGGAGGGAGGGAGGGAGGGAGGGAGGGAGGGAGGGAGGGAGGATCAACCAGTCATTGCAGAGGGAGTTAGGAGGGGAGGGAGGGAGGGAGGGAGGGAGGGAGGGGAGGGAGGGAGGGAGGGAGGGAGGGAGGGAGGGAGGGGAGGGAGGGAGGGAGGGAGGATCAACCAGTCATTGCAGAGGGAGGTAGGAGAGGAGAGAGGGAGGGAGGGAGGGAGGGAGGGAGGGAGGGAGGGAGGGAGGGAGGGAGGGAGGGGGAGGGAGGGAGGGAGGGAGGGAGGGAGGGAGGGAGGGAGGGAGGGAGGGAGGGAGGGAGGGAGGGAGGGAGGGAGGGAGGGAGGGAGGGGAGGGAGGGAGGGAGGGAGGGAGGATCAACCAGTCATTGCAGAGGGAGGTAGGAAAGGAGAGAGGGATGGATTAACCAGCCCTTGCTGAGGGAGGGAGTGTGTAAACATAACAGTCTGTGTGTGTGTCCTCGCCCATTTCCAAGGTAGTGTGTTTGTGCTGAAAGGCCTGAGGATTGTTTGAGGAGTTAGAAGCCTCTGAATAACGACCCCCCCCCCCCCAGGACAAAAAGACTGAGCAAATTAGATATACTGGTACCCCTCCTGCTGCTCCTAGCTACCACACACACACACACACACAGGGTCGATGGTGAGGAATGAAACCCACTGAGAAAGTGTGGCCTGCTAGTAGGTCAACACCAGGTGGGAACGAGGACGGTGAGATGTATGGCTGTATAGATGCAGGTGTAAGTAGGTATCGTGTAGCTGCTCTGGGATTTGACCTAGCAACCTTTCAGTTACTGACCCAACGCTCTGACCACTAGGCCACCTGTTACCATGGTTAACCCACCAGAATACAGACAGTACCACTATGACGCTGTTACCATGGTTAACCCAACAGAATACATACAGTACCACTATGATGATGTTACCATGGTTAACCCAACAGAATACAGACAGGACCACCCACTATGATGCTGTTACCATGGTTAACCCAACAGAATACAGACAGTACCACTATGACGCTGTTACCATGGTTAACCCAACAGAATACAGACAGTACCACTATGATGCTGTTACCATGGTTAACCCAACAGAATACAGACAGTACCACCCACTATGATGCTGTTACCATGGTTAACCCAACAGAATACAGACAGTACCACTATGACGCTGTTACCATGGTTAACCCAACAGAATACAGACAGTACCACTATGATGCTGTTACCATGGTTAACCCAACAGAATACAGACAGGACCATACACTATGACGCTGTTACCATGGTTAACCCAACAGAATACAGACAGGACCACCCACTATGATGCTGTTACCATGGTTAACCCAACAGAATACAGACAGTACCACCCACTATGATGCTGTTACCATGGTTAACCCAACAGAATACAGACAGGACCACCCACTATGATGATGTTACCATGGTTAACCCAACAGAATACAGACAGTACCACCCACTATGATGCTGTTACCATGGTTAACCCAACAGAATACAGACAGGACCACCCACTATGATGCTGTTACCATGGTTAACCCAACAGAATACAGACAGTACCACCCACTATGACGCTGTTACCATGGTTAACCCAACAGAATACAGACAGTACCACTATGATGCTGTTACCATGGTTAACCCAACAGAATACAGACAGGACCACCCACTATGATGCTGTTACCATGGTTAACCCAACAGAATACAGACAGTACCACCCACTATGATGCTGTTACCATGGTTAACCCAACAGAATACAGACAGTACCACTATGATGCTGTTACCATGGTTAACCCAACAGAATACAGACAGGACCACCAACTATGATGCTGTTACCATGGTTAACCCAACATAATACAGACAGTACCACTATGATGTTGTTACCATGGTTAACCCAACATAATACAGACAGTACCACCCACTATGATGCTGTTACCATGGTTAACCCAACAGAATACAGACAGGACCACCCACTATGATGATGTTACCATGGTTAACCCAACAGAATACAGACAGGACCACCCACTATGATGATGTTACCATGGTTAACCCAACATAATACAGACAGTACCACCCACTATGATGCTGTTACCATGGTTAACCCAACAGAATACAGACAGTACCACTATGACACTGTTACCATGGTTAACCCAACAGAATACAGACAGTACCACTATGATGCTGTTACCATGGTTAACCCAACAGAATACAGACAGTACCACCCACTATGACGCTGTTACCATGGTTAACCCAACAGAATACAGACAGTACCACTATGACGCTGTTACCATGGTTAACCCAACAGAATACAGACAGGACCACCCACTATGACGCTGTTACCATGGTTAACCCAACAGAATACAGACAGTACCACCCACTATGATGCTGTTACCATGGTTAACCCAACAGAATACAGACAGTACCACTATGACACTGTTACCATGGTTAACCCAACAGAATACAGACAGTACCACCCACTATGATGCTGTTACCATGGTTAACCCAACAGAATACAGACAGGACCACCCACTATGATGATGTTACCATGGTTAACCCAACAGAATACAGACAGGACCACCCACTATGATGATGTTACCATGGTTAACCCAACATAATACAGACAGTACCACCCACTATGATGCTGTTACCATGGTTAACCCAACAGAATACAGACAGTACCACTATGACACTGTTACCATGGTTAACCCAACAGAATACAGACAGTACCACTATGATGCTGTTACCATGGTTAACCCAACAGAATACAGACAGTACCACCCACTATGACGCTGTTACCATGGTTAACCCAACAGAATACAGACAGTACCACTATGACGCTGTTACCATGGTTAACCCAACAGAATACAGACAGGACCACCCACTATGACGCTGTTACCATGGTTAACCCAACAGAATACAGACAGTACCACCCACTATGATGCTGTTACCATGGTTAACCCAACAGAATACAGACAGTACCACTATGACACTGTTACCATGGTTAACCCAACAGAATACAGACAGTACCACCCACTATGATGCTGTTACCATGGTTAACCCAACAGAATACAGACAGTACCACCCACTATGATGCTGTTACCATGGTTAACCCAACAGAATACAGACAGTACCACCCACTATGACGCTGTTACCATGGTTAACCCAACAGAATACAGACAGGACCACCCACTATGACGCTGTTACCATGGTTAACCCAACATAATACAGACAGTACCACCCACTATGATGCTGTTACCATGGTTAACCCAACAGAATACAGACAGTACCACTATGACACTGTTACCATGGTTAACCCAACAGAATACAGACAGTACCACTATGATGCTGTTACCATGGTTAACCCAACAGAATACAGACAGTACCACCCACTATGATGCTGTTACCATGGTTAACCCAACAGAATACAGACAGTACCACTATGACACTGTTACCATGGTTAACCCAACAGAATACAGACAGTACCACTATGATGCTGTTACCATGGTTAACCCAACAGAATACAGACAGTACCACCCACTATGATGCTGTTACCATGGTTAACCCAACAGAATACAGACAGTACCACTATGACACTGTTACCATGGTTAACCCAACAGAATACAGACAGGACCACTATGATGCTGTTACCATGGTTAACCCAACAGAATACAGACAGTACCACCCACTATGATGCTGTTACCATGGTTAACCCAACAGAATACAGACAGGACCACTATGATGCTGTTACCATGGTTAACCCAACAGAATACAGTATTATATAAGATGTCAACCATTGCGGACAGCAGGATAACATCGTATTGTGTGTCTCGATCCGCCGGGTCAGTTTCTGTAACTTAAGGTTCTGGTAGCGATGAATGTTCTCCCACACCAAGACAAACACCTGACTGTTATGTTGTTTGCTTCCCTGCCCGTGGACTCCATGAGTAGTTACAGACATATCCCTGGTACATCAAGCTGTCTCTGGGCTGCAATAACACACTAACATAACCTCCCCCAAAACAGGACTGGCCTTATCAATCCTAAATGATGATCACACTCTGAACGCTTGATAAGGAGAGAAGAAACAGACTGGTTGTGATTGTATATACCTGGGACTAAGGATGGTTTGTCCTGTTCTCTAGTTTCCACAGGGAGTCGACCGACACAGATGTTTGTCGGAGATTCGACCCACCTGATATCACAAATCCACTTCTTGCATTCAAAAATACCAACAACACGTAAATACACAAGTACCTCAGGGGAGAAAAACAGAACAAACAGTG
The DNA here is from genome assembly GCF_036934945.1 of Oncorhynchus masou masou. Taxonomy (NCBI): domain Eukaryota; kingdom Metazoa; phylum Chordata; class Actinopteri; order Salmoniformes; family Salmonidae; genus Oncorhynchus; species Oncorhynchus masou. The sequence continues at coordinate 97,331,150 of NC_088240.1, read as the reverse complement.
ATCAGTGTTGCAGGATACGTTCATAAACAGTACCGAGCACATCTCTCTTATCAGACCTTATCTCCTCTTACCACGGAGAACGGAGCACGGAGAACGGAGAACGGGGCACGGAGAACGGGGCACGGAGCACGGGGCACGGAGCACGGAGAACGGAGAATGGGGCACGGAGAACAGAGCACGGAGCACGGGGCACGGAGCACGGAGAACGGGGCACGGGGCACGGAGCACGGGGAACGGAGCACGGGGCACGGAGCACGGAGAACAGAGCACGGGGCACGGATAACAGAGCACGGAGCACGGGGCACGGAGCACGGAGAACGGAGCACGGAGAACAGAGCACGGAGCACTGAGCACGGAGAACGGGGCACGGGGCACGGAGCACGGAGCACGGAGAATGGAGAACGGAGCACGGAGAATGGAGCACGGAGCACGGAGCACGGAGCACGGAGCGAGGCAGAGAGACGGAGAAACAGTATTGTTTGATTGAACAACACAACAACACTGTCAACTGGCAGCGATGTCATACAGGACCTGCAGCAACGTACACAACATAAGACTCGTATAAACAGTTAGAGGGAAGCTATGAGCTATGTCACATAGATATATAATATAGAACACTTAGAGGGACGCTATGAGCTATGTCACATATATATATATATATATAATATAGAACAGTTAGAGGGAAGCTATGTCACATATATATATATTATATAGAACACTTAGAGGGAAGCTGTGTCACATATATATATTATATAGAACACTTAGAGGGAAGCTATGAGCTATGTCACATATATATATATTATATAGAACACTTAGAGGGAAGCTGTGTCACATATATATATAATATAGAACACTTAGAGGGAAGCTGTGTCACATATATATATATATATATATATATATATAATATAGAACACTTAGAGGGAAGCTGTGTCACATATATATATTATATAGAACACTTAGAGGGAAGCTGTGTCACATATATATATATATAATATAGAACACTTAGAGGGAAGCTGTGTCACATATATATATAATATAGAACACTTAGAGGGAAGCTGTGTCACATATATATATTATATAGAACACTTAGAGGGAAGCTATGAGCTATGTCACATATATATATAATATAGAACACTTAGAGGGAAGCTGTGTCACATATATATATATTATATAGAACACTTAGAGGGAAGCTATGAGCTATGTCACATATGTTTATAATATAGAACACTTAGAGGGAAGCTGTGTCACATATATATATAACATAGAACACTTAGAGGGAAGCTATGTCACATACATATATAATATAGAACACTTAGATGGAAGCTGTGTCACATAGATATATAATATAGAACACTTAGAGGGAAGCTATGAGCTATGTCACATAGAAATGTAATATAGAACACTTAGAGGGAAGCTATGTCAGATAGATATATGATATAGAACACTTAGAGGGAAGCTATGGCACATATATATAATATAGAACACTTAGAGGGAAGCTATGTCACATATATATAATATAGAACACTTAGAGGGAAGCTATGTCACATAGATATATAATATAGAACACTTAGAGGGAAGCTATGTCACATAGATATATAATATAGAACAGTTAGAGGGAAGCTATGAGCTATGTCACATATAGAACAGTTAGAGGGAAGCTATGAGCTATGCCACATAGATATATGATATATACTACAATTAGAGGGAAGCTATGTCACATAGAAATGTAATATAGAACACTTAGAGGGAAGCTATGTCAGATAGATATATGATATAGAACACTTAGAGGGAAGCTATGGCACATATATATAATATAGAACACTTAGAGGGAAGCTATGTCACATAGATATATAATATAGAACACTTAGATGGAAGCTATGAGCTATGTCACGTAGATATACAACATAGAACAGTTAAAGGGAAGCTATGTCACATAGATATATAATATAGAATACTTAGAGGGAAGCTATGTCACATATACATATATAATATAGAACACTTAGAGGGAAGCTATGTCACATATATATACAACATAGAGGGAAGCTATGAGCTAGGTCACATATATATATAATATAGAACACTTAGAGGGAAGCTATGTCACATAGATATACAACATAGACAACAGTTAGATGGAAGCTATGAGCTATGTCACATATAGAACAGTTAGAGGCTGGGGAGGATGGAGAGGCTGGGGAGGATGGAGAGGATGGAGAGGATGGAGAGGATGGAGAGGCTGGAGAGGCTGGAGAGGCTGGAGAGGCTGGAGAGGCTGGGGGGGATGGAGAGGATGGAGAGGATGGAGAGGTTGGGGAGGATGGAGAGGATGGAGAGGATGGAGAGGCTGGGGAGGATGGAGAGGTTGGGGGGGATGGAGAGGATGGGGAGGATGGAGAGGCTGGAGAGGCTGGAGAGGCTGGAGAGGCTGGGGAGGATGGAGAGGATGGAGAGGCTGGGGGGGATGGAGAGGATGGAGAGGATGGAGAGGATGGGGAGGATGGAGAGGATGGAGAGGCTGGAGAGGCTGGGGAGGATGGAGAGGATGGAGAGGCTGGGGGGGATGGAGAGGATGGAGAGGATGGAGAGGTTGGGGAGGATGGAGAGGATGGAGAGGATGGAGAGGATGGAGAGGCTGGGGAGGATGGAGAGGTTGGGGGGATGGAGAGGATGGAGAGGCTGGGGAGGATGGAGAGGCTGGGGAGGATGGAGAGGATGGAGAGGCTGGGGAGGATGGAGAGGATGGGGAGGATGGAGAGGCTGGGGAGGATGGAGAGGCTGGGGAGGATGGAGAGGATGGGGAGGATGGAGAGGCTGGGGAGGATGGAGAGGTTGGGGAGGATGGAGAGGTTGGAGAGGATGGGGAGGATGGAGAGGTTGGAGAGGATGGGGAGGATGGAGAGGTTGGGGGGGATGGAGAGGATGGGGAGGATGGAGAGGCTGGGGAGGATGGAGAGGTTGGGGGGATGGAGAGAATGGGGAGGATGGAGAGGCTGGGGGGATGGAGAGGATGGAGAGGATGGAGAGGTTGGGGAGGATGGAGAGGATGGAGAGGTTGGAGAGGATGGGGAGGATGGAGAGGCTGGGGAAGATGGAGAGGCTGGGGAGGATGGAGAGGATGGGGAGGATGGAGAGGCTGGGGAGGATGGAGAGGTTGGGGAGGATGGAGAGGTTGGAGAGGATGGGGAGGATGGAGAGGCTGGGGAAGATGGAGAGGCTGGGGAGGATGGAGAGGATGGAGAGGCTGGAGAGGTTGGAGAGGTTGGAGAGGCTGGGGGGGATGGAGAGGCTGGGGGGATGGAGAGGATGGAGAGGCTGGGGAGGATGGAGAGGTTGGAGAGGCTGGGGAGGATGGAGAGGATGGGGAGGATGGAGAGGATGGGGAGGATGGAGAGGATGGAGAGGTTGGAGAGGCTGGGGAGGATGGAGAGGTTGGAGAGGCTGGGGAGGATGGAGAGGTTGGAGAGGCTGGGGAGGATGGAGAGGCTGGGGAGGATGGAGAGGCTGGGGAGGATGGAGAGGATGGAGAGGTTGGAGAGGCTGGGGAGGATGGAGAGGCTGGGGAGGATGGAGAGGCTGGGGAGGATGGAGAGGATGGAGAGGTTGGAGAGGCTGGGGAGGATGGAGAGGTTGGGGAGGATGGAGAGGATGGGGAGGATGGAGAGGATGGAGAGGCTGGGGAGGATGGAGAGGCTGGGGAGGATGGAGAGGCTGGGGAGGATGGAGAGGATGGAGAGGTTGGAGAGGCTGGGGAGGATGGAGAGGTTGGGGAGGATGGAGAGGATGGGGAGGATGGAGAGGATGGAGAGGATGGAGAGGCTGGGGAGGATGGAGAGGTTGGAGAGGCTGGGGAGGATGGAGAGGATGGGGAGGATGGAGAGGTTGGGGAGGATGGAGAGGCTGGGGAGGATGGAGAGGTTGGAGAGGTTGGAGAGGCTGGGGAGGATGGAGAGGATGGAGAGGCTGGGGAGGATGGAGAGGATGGAGAGGATGGAGAGGATGGGGAGGATGGAGAGGATGGAGAGGCTGGAGAGGTTGGAGAGGCTGGGGAGGATGGAGAGGCTGGGGAGGATGGAGAGGCTGGGGAGGATGGAGAGGCTGGGGAGGATGGAGAGGATGGAGAGGCTGGGGAGGATGGAGAGGTTGGGGAGGATGGAGAGGATGGAGAGGATGGGGAGGATGGAGAGGATGGGGAGGATGGAGAGGCTGGGGAGGATGGAGAGGCTGGAGAGGTTGGGGAGGCTGGAGAGGATAGAGAGGCTAAACCAAACATGTTGACAAAGCAACTAACACAGGGGTCATTCAGAGGTCGTTCCATACGGATGAATGAAATATTCTGAAAGGACATTTGCAACATCAGTAACCTGAAACAGTAAATCATGCCCGATGCTGTTATTAAGTTCTAGATACGAGGGGGTAATTGCTAAGTGGAAGAGTTTCAGGACGTAACCTATTTAAGTGTTTGCGGCCTTGTCTGCTGAGTGAGGTCAGGGTTCATCTCAAAGGGGATTTATTGCTCTAGAAAGATGAGGACGATTTAAAGGACTGTTTACGAAAAATGTTTGTTTAACTGGTAGGACAAAGGAGCTAACAGCTAAATGAAATCCAACGGGCGCCATTGTGTGTCGTCCGTTGAGACTCGCAAAAAGCACAAACTGAAAAGAACCGACTAGTTTTACTGTCGTCACACCGACCCTTATACTATTCTAACGCCTTCATTGTTCTGGTGCTGAGATGACCTATTTATAATGATGTTTAAGGCTGCTGATGTCCTCATCTGACCGCGTGTCTGTTAGCGTGTCCTAGTGGTTAGAGGGTTGGTCTGTTAGCGTGTCCTAGTGGTTAGAGGGTTGGTCTGTTAGCGTGTCCTAGTGGTTAGAGGGTTGGTCTGTTAGCGTGTCCTAGTGGTTAGAGGGTTGGTCTGTTAGCGTGTCCTAGTGGTTAGAGGGTTGGTCTGTTAGCGTGGCCTAGTGGTTAGAGGGTTGGACTGTTAGCGTGTCCTAGTGGTTAGAGGGTTGGTCTGTTAGCGTGTCCTAGTGGTTAGAGGGTTGGTCTGTTAGCATGTCCTAGTGGTTAGAGGGTTGGTCTGTTAGCGTGTCCTAGTGGTTAGAGGGTTGGTCTGTTAGCTTGTCCTAGTGGTTAGAGGGTTGGTCTGTTAGCGTGTCCTAGTGGTTAGAGGGTTGGACTGTTAGCGTGTCCTAATGGTTAGAAGGTTGGTCTGTTAGCGTGTCCTAGTGGTTAGAGGGTTGGTCTGTTAGCGTGTCCTTTCTGTTTCAGAGTAACAGGGGAGCCTAGTGGTTAGAGGGTTGGTCTGTTAGCGTGTCCTTTCTGTTTCAGAGTAACAGGGGAGCCTAGTGGTTAGAGGGTTGGTCTGTTAGCATGTCCTAGTGGTTAGAGGGTTGGTCTGTTAGCGTGTCCTTTCTGTTTCAGAATAACAGGGTGGCTTTGTGGTTAGAGGGTTGGTCTGTTAGCGTGTCCTAGTGGTGAGAGGGTTGGTCTGTTAGCGTGTCCTTTCTGTTTCAGAGTAACAGAGGAGCCTAGTGGTTAGAGGGTTGGTCTGTTAGCATGTCCTTTAAGTTTCAGAGTAACAGGGGAGCCTAGTGGTTAGAGGGTTGGTCTGTTAGCGTGTCCTAGTGGTTAGAGGGTTGGTCTGTTAGCGTGTCCTTTCTGTTTCAGAGTAACAGGGGAGCCTAGTGGTTAGAGGGTTGGTCTGTTAGTGTGTCCTAGTGGTTAGAGGGTTGGTCTGTTAGCGTGTCCTAGTGGTTAGAGGGTTGGTCTGTTAGCGTGTCCTAGTGGTTAGAGGGTTGGTCTGTTAGCGTGCCCTAGTGGTTAGAGGGTTGGTCTGTTAGCGTGTCCTAGTGGTTAGAGGGTTGGTCTGTTAGCGTGTCCTAGTGGTTAGAGGGTTGGTCTGTTAGCATGTCCTTTCTGTTTCAGAGTAACAGGGGAGCCTAGTGGTTAGAAGGTTGGTCTGTTAGCGTGTCCTAGTGGTTAGAGGGTTGGTCTGTTAGCGTGTCCTTTCTGTTTCAGAGCAACAGGGGAGCCTAGTGGTTAGAGGGTTGGTCTGTTAGCGTGTCCTAGTGGTTAGAGGGTTGGTCTGTTAGCGTGCCCTAGTGGTTAGAGGGTTGGTCTGTTAGCGTGTCCTAGTGGTGAGAGGGTTGGTCTGTTAGCATGTCCTTTCTGTTTCAGAGTAACAGGGGAGCCTAGTGGTTAGAAGGTTGGTCTGTTAGCGTGTCCTAGTGGTTAGAGGGTTGGTCTGTTAGCGTGTCCTTTCTGTTTCAGAGTAACAGGGGAGCCTAGTGGTTAGAGGGTTGGTCTGTTAGCGTGTCCTAGTGGTTAGAGGGTTGGTCTGTTAGCGTGTCCTAGTGGTTAGAGGGTTGGTCTGTTAGCGTGTCCTAGTGGTTAGAGGGTTGGACTGTTAGCGTGTCCTAGTGGTGAGAGGGTTGGTCTGTTAGCATGTCCTTTCTGTTTCAGAGCAACAGGGGAGCCTAGTGGTTAGAGGGTTGGTCTGTTAGCGTGTCCTAGTGGTTAGAGGGTTGGTCTGTTAGCGTGCCCTAGTGGTTAGAGGGTTGGTCTGTTAGCGTGTCCTAGTGGTGAGAGGGTTGGTCTGTTAGCATGTCCTTTCTGTTTCAGAGTAACAGGGGAGCCTAGTGGTTAGAAGGTTGGTCTGTTAGCGTGTCCTAGTGGTTAGAGGGTTGGTCTGTTAGCGTGTCCTTTCTGTTTCAGAGTAACAGGGGAGCCTAGTGGTTAGAGGGTTGGTCTGTTAGCGTGTCCTAGTGGTTAGAGGGTTGGTCTGTTAGCGTGTCCTAGTGGTTAGAGGGTTGGTCTGTTAGCGTGTCCTAGTGGTTAGAGGGTTGGACTGTTAGCGTGTCCTAGTGGTTAGAGGGTTGGTCTGTTAGTGTGTCCTAGTGGTTAGACTGTTAGCGTGTCCTAGTGGTTAGAGGGTTGGTCTGTTAGCGTGTCCTAGTGGTTAGAGGGTTGGACTGTTAGCGTGTCCTAGTGGTTAGAGGGTTGGTCTGTTAGCGTGTCCTTTCTGTTTCAGAGTAACAGGGTAGCCTAGTGGTTAGAGGGTTGGACTAGTAACTGGAAGGTTGCAAGTTCAAACCCCCGAGCTGACAAGGTACATATCTGTCGTTCTGCCCCTGAACAAGGCAGTTAACCCACTGTTCCCAGGCCGTCATTGAAAATAAGAAGTTGTTCTTAACTGACTTGCCTAGTTAAATAAAGGTAAAATAAAGGTAAAATAAAAATACTACTACTACTAATAATCAACTCCACTGATACAACACTTGAATTGAGGGGGGCGTTTGTGTTTATACATTCGGCCTACAGGGAGTAACAGAAACTAAATGAAAATTATAATAAGTCATTTTAACATTACCCAAGACCTTCATAAAACACTACAAAATTATATATATATATTTTTTATTTATTGGCGATAGCATATATAAAATGTATTAAATTACACTGTTAGACTGTTGCAGTCAGAATGACATCTCATTAGCTTGTTTTTCCACCTTTATTCAACCAGGCAGACCAGTTGACAACAAGCTCTCATTTACAACTGTGACCTGGCCACGATAAAGACTGACACAGGGAATAAACAAGCGTACAGCCAATAACACAATAGACAACACGTCTGTATAGAGTGTGTGCAAAACGGCGTGAGGAGGTAAGGCAATAGATAGACCATAGCATCTGGAGGGTTCCGGCGACGCCCAGAGCTTCTAGTGTTGAAAACCTTCTCATACAGCTGATCTCAGGTCAGACCCCCCCCCCATCCCCCCATTGCCTTGACAATCTAAACCAGTATGATGTAAAATACTAAAACTGATCCCAGAACACCATTCCTACCGTGAGATTGTGTGAATACAGGCCCTGACTTCCCTGTAAAATACTGAAGCTGATCCCAGAACACTTCCCTGTAAAGGCTTGGTCACCTAACAGCCCCCGTTAGCCCTCGGTTCAGCTGGTCTGGGATCAGTCTATTGTTGAAAACCACCTGATTAACCAGAGAGGTGTGTTGCCAGGCCCAACCTTCTCCTATTGCCGTGCCAGAGTGGTCTTTCTAACTCTGTATCCCCAACCCAGTCCTCCCTTCCCCTGTTTTCACTATAAACAACACATCTTTATCGTTGGTGGTACATGCTGCTGAAACAGCTGGGAGGGAGAGAGATAAGGAGAGAGGGGTGGGGGGGAATAGAGAGGAGGGGCAGAGAGAGAGGAAGGGCAGAGAGAGAGGAGGGGCAGAGAGAGAGAAAGGGCAGAGAGAGAGAAAGGGCAGAGAGAGAGAAATGGCAGAGAGAGAGGAGGGGCAGAGAGAGGAGAGAGAGAGAGAGAGAAGGAGAGAGAGGAGAGAGGAGAGAGAAACAGAGAGAGGGCGAGCACACAAATGAGTCAGTTCGATAGAAAGAGAGAGAAAGCAGCAGAAAAAGGGACAGAGGTTGGGAGGGTCTTAGTTGGCCTGCCAGGCAGGTAAAATACCTATTCAGCACCTCCTCCACCAGCCACCTCATGTCCCCTCTGGCAGCTGGGGGCCCGGTAGGCAGGGTGACACACACACTGCCACCCTACAACCAGCCCGACAACCAGCTCGATAACCAACCCGACAACCAGCCCGGCAACCAGCCCGACAACCAGCCCGACAACCAGCCCGACAACCAGCCCGACAACCAGCCCTGTCAATGAGGTTACACCACAGAACAGCCGGAGAGGAAGAGAGGACCTAACTGGAAGGTGGTGTCAGGTGATAGACGTGGCGCAGATGAGCCTGGAAAAGGAAAAATTCTGGAAACCTACACTGATGAAGCAGGAAAATGAACAGGTCTGGCAACCTATATTGATGAGGCAGGAAAATGAACAGGTCTGGCAACCCGCTCTGATGACGCAATAAAATGAACAGGTCTGGCAACCCGCTCTGATGACGCAGTAAAATGAACAGGTCTGGCTACCTATATTGATGAGGTCATGAATATTAACAGGTCTGGCAACCCACTCTGATGAGGCGGGAAAATGAACACGTCTGGCAACCCGCTCTGATGAAGCAGGAAAACTAACATGTCTGGCAACCCGCTCTGATGACGTGGGAAAATGAACAGGTCTGGCCTATACTGATGATGCAAGAAAATGAACAGGTATGGCAACCCTCTCTAATGATGTGAGAAAATGAACAGGACTGGCAACCCTTTATGAGAATATTGAAGGACACTAGTCACCTGAAGGACCCCCCCTCCCCCTACGTGTCACAAACTCAGTTCAACATACAGATGAAGAGGTTGACAGAGACGGATGAGTCTGTTTGTAACCACACTTCCTCATAACAGCATTTTTACCATCGTGAAATATCCCAGGAATCTAGTTCTCCTACAACAGGACTGACAGTTGGGACTGTTGACCTACTGAGAAAACACAGTGGCTTTTAGGACGTGA
>NC_088240.1:97314230-97319230 GCF_036934945.1 Oncorhynchus masou masou | reverse complement strand
CTCCCCTCCCCCTCCTCACCTCTCTCCCCTCCCCCTCCTCACCTCTCTCCCCTCCCCCTCCTCCTCACCTCTCCTCCCTCCCCTCCTCCTCTCTCTCATCTCCCCCATCTCCTCACCTCTCCCCCCCCCTCATCACCTCTCTCCCCTCCCTCCTCCTCCTCTCTCTCCCTCCTATGTTAATAAAGTGAAGCAGTGTTGATGGAGTTACTGGCGGCCCCTCACACCTGACTGGGGGGTTAACTGAGGGCAGAGACTGCTTCAATTGAGGATAATGGACCCCCCCGACCCCCCCATCCCCAAACCACCATAGCCTCAGCCTGACAAGAGCCATCAGCCTTCACACGTTCTCTCTCTCTCTCGCTGTGTCTGAAGAGGCCCCATCAACCACAGACACAAGCTGAACTGTAAACGGAGCTTACACTTGCGTGTGTATAGATTAATTCATGAAACCTACTCTCTATTGTGATAGCTGGTATCGTTTTCACTGTGAGACATTTCCATGATACTATATAACTGTAAAGAATATGTTATGTCGTACAGGTCTCGTAACAACAGAATATGAATGTACTGTGGCTAGTGTCAACCCAGGCACTAACAGACCGACTCTAAGGCCAGACCTGCTCTAAGGCCAGACCTGCTCTAAGGCCAGACCGGCTGTAAGGCCAGACCGGCTCTAAGGCCAGACCGGCTCTAAGGCCAGACCGACTCTAAGGCCAGACCGACTCTAAGGCCAGACCGACTCTAAGGCCAGACCGGCTGTAAGGCCAGACCGACTCTAAGGCCAGACCGGCTGTAAGGCCAGACCGGCTGTAAGGCCAGACCTGCTTCAAGGCCAGACCGACTCTAAGGCCAGACCGACTCTAAGGCCAGACCGACTCTAAGGTCATACCGACTCTAAGGCCAGACCTGCTCTAAGGTCTGACCGACTCTAAGGCCAGACCTGCTGTAAGGCCAGACCGGCTCTAAGGTCAGACCGGCTTCAAGGCCAGACCGTCTCTAAGGCCAGACCGACTCTAAGGCCAGACCGGCTGTAAGGCCAGACCGACTCTAAGGCCAGACCGGCTGTAAGGCCAGACCGGCTCTAAGGCCAGACCGGCTCTAAGGTCAGACCGGCTCCAAGGCCAGACCGTCTCTAAGGCCAGACCTGCTTCAAGGCCAGACCGACTCTAAGGCCAGACCTGCTTCAAGGCCAGACCGACTCTAAGGCCAGACCGACTCTAAGGCCAGACCGACTCTAAGGCCAGACCGACTCTAAGGCCAGACCGACTCTAAGGCCAGACCGACTCTAAGGCCAGACCGACTCTAAGGCCAGACCGGCTGTAAGGCCAGACCGGCTGTAAGGCCAGACCGGCTCTAAGGCCAGACCGGCTCTAAGGCCAGACCTGCTTCAAGGCCAGACCGACTCTAAGGCCAGACCTGCTCTAAGGCCAGACCTGCTCTAAGGCCAGACCGACTCTAAGGCCAGACCTGCTCTAAGGCCAGACCTGCTCTAAGGCCAGACCGACTCTAAGGTCAGACCGACTCTAAGGCCAGACCTGCTCTAAGGCCAGACCGGCTGTAAGGCCAGACCGGCTCTAAGGCCAGACCGGCTCTAAGGTCAGACCGGCTTCAAGGCCAGACCGTCTCTAAGGCCAGACCTGCTTCAAGGCCAGACCGACTCTAAGGCCAGACCTGCTTCAAGGCCAGACCGACTCTAAGGCCAGACCGACTCTAAGGCCAGACCGACTCTAAGGCCAGACCGACTCTAAGGCCAGACCGACTCTAAGGCCAGACCGACTCTAAGGCCAGACCGACTCTAAGGCCAGACCGACTCTAAGGCCAGACCGACTCTAAGGCCAGACCGGCTGTAAGGCCAGACCGGCTGTAAGGCCAGACCGGCTGTAAGGCCAGACCTGCTTCAAGGCCAGACCGACTCTAAGGCCAGACCTGCTTCAAGGCCAGACCGACTCTAAGGCCAGACCGACTCTAAGGCCAGACCGACTCTAAGGCCAGACCGACTCTAAGGCCAGACCGACTCTAAGGCCAGACCGACTCTAAGGCCAGACCGACTCTAAGGCCAGACCGACTCTAAGGCCAGACCGACTCTAAGGCCAGACCGGCTGTAAGGCCAGACCGGCTGTAAGGCCAGACCGACTCTAAGGCCAGACCGACTCTAAGGCCAGACCGACTCTAAGGCCAGACCGACTCTAAGGCCAGACCGGCTGTAAGGCCAGACCGGCTGTAAGGCCAGACCGGCTGTAAGGCCAGACCGACTCTAAGGCCAGACCGGCTGTAAGGCCAGACCGGCTGTAAGGCCAGACCGGCTCTAAGGCCAGACCTGCTTCAAGGCCAGACCGACTCTAAGGCCAGACCTGCTCTAAGGCCAGACCTGCTCTAAGGCCAGACCGACATAGATCTATTAACTACCTCACTTGCTTTGGCAATGTTAACACATGCTTCCCATGCCAATAAAGCCCCTTGAATTGAAATTGAAAATTGAGAGAGACCGAGAGAGACAGAACCAGACAGAGAGAGAGAGAGAGAGAGAGAAAGAGACACACACACAGACAGACAGACAGACACACAGACAGACAGACAGACAGACAGAGAGGGACAGACAGACAGACAGACAGACAGACAGACAGACAGACAGACAGACAGAACCAGAGAGAGAGAGAGACAGACAGACAGACAGACAGACAGACAGACAGACAGACAGACAGAAACAGAACAGGCACATAGCCAGGCACCGGGGGTTGGGGAGACTCAGTGGTGTTGTCAGGAACTGAAAGCCCAATATGTGTTAGAGACAGAGACAGAGACAGAGAGAGATAGAGAGCGAGAGCGTGAGAGAGAGGGCAGTGTTATAGTTAGAAACAGCAGTTGAACACCACAGCAGACATCAGCCAGCAGAACGGACGGCTGGCCGCGTGGTGTGGTGTGTGGCACTAGCCTTGACAGTGATTACCTCAGTTCAGAGCAGAGCACATGGCCGTGGTTACTACTCCCTAGACCACCACTGACCCCTATTGAGCCCCAGGGGTACTGCAGCCCAACCCCCACACAAATCTCCATACAGTACAGTGTGTAGAGTGGAGGGAAAGAGAGAGAGACAGAGAGAGGGGGAGAGAGAGGAGGGAGAGAGACACACATAGAGAGGAGGGAAAGATAGACACACAGAGAGGGGGAGAGAGAGGAGGCAGAGAGAGAGAGAGACACACAGAGAGAGGAGGGAAAGATAGACACACAGAGAGGGGGAGAGAGAGGAGGGAGAGAGAGAGAGACACACAGAGAGAGGGGGAGAGAGAGGGGGGGAGAGAGAGGAAGGAAAGAGAGAGGGGGAGCAAGAGGAGGGAAAGAGAGAGACACGCAGAGAGAGTAGGAGAGAGGAGGGAAAGAGAGAGACACAGAGAGAGGGGGAGAGAGAGGAGGGAAAGGGAGAGACACAGATAGAGGAGGGAAAGCGAGAGACACACAGAGAGAGGGGGAGAGAGAGGAGGGAAAGAGAGAGACACAGAGAGAGGAGGGAAAGAGAGAGACACACAGAGAGAGGGGGAGAGAGAGGAGGGAAAGAGAGAGACACAGAGAGAGGAGGGAAAGAGAGAGACACACAGAGAGAGGGGAAGAGAGAGGAGGGAAAGAGAGACACAGAGAGAGGAGGGAAAGAGAGAGACACAGAGAGAGGAGGGAAAGAGAGAGACACAGAGAGAGGAGGGAAAGAGAGACACACAGAGAGAGGGGAAGAGAGAGGAGGGAAAGAGAGAGACACACAGAGAGAGGGGGGAAAGAGAGAGACACACAGAGAGAGGGGAAGAGAGAGGAGGGAAAGAGAGAGACACAGAGAGAGGAGGGAAAGAGAGAGACACAGAGAGAGGAGGGAAAGAGAGAGACACACAGAGAGAGGGGAAGAGAGAGGAGGAAAAGAGAGAGACACAGAGAGAGGAGGGAAAGAGAGAGACACAGAGAGAGGAGGGAAAGAGAGACACACAGAGAGAGGGGAAGAGAGAGGAGGGAAAGAGAGAGACACACAGAGAGGAGGGAAAGAGAGACACACAGAGAGAGGAGGGAAAGAGAGACACACAGAGAGAGGGGAAGAGAGAGGAGGGAAAGAGAGAGACACAGAGAGAGGAGGAGAGAGGAGGGAAATAGATTTTAATCCAACCGTCTAGTGTTGTTCTGACAATGAGGAGCAACTGGAGGTATGAAGGAAGCTCGGTGTTTCTGACTGAAGTAGTTAGTTTGTCCTGCGGATCAAATCTGTCAGTTACCAAGGAGACATGCACGGTCCCTACTCTTCTCATGACTAGAAGATAACTCAATATCTGACAGAGTGAACAGTATTACTGGGAGAAACAGCATCTCCACTGTCCTGATCGCTTTCTCAAGGCAACAGACCAACTACGACTTATCCAGGAATACACAGTGAGGGACTGTGGGCTTCTCTAGGAATACACAGTGAGGGTCTGTGGGCTTCTCTATGAATACACAGTGAGGGACTGTGGGCTTCTCTATGAATACACAGTGAGGGACTGTGGGCTTCTCTATGAATACACAGTGAGGGACTGTGGGCTTCTCTATGAATACACAGTGAGGGACTGTGGGCTTCTCTAGGAATACACAGTGAGGGTCTGTGGGCTTCTCTAGGAATACACAGTGAGGGACTGAGGGCTTCTACAGGAATACACAGTGAGGGTCTGTGGGCTTCTCTAGTAATGCACAGTGAGGGACTGAGGGCTTCTACAGGAATACACAGTGAGGGTCTGAGGGCTTCAACAGGAATACACAGTGAGGGACTGAGGGCTTCAACAGGAATACACAGTGAGGGACTGTGGGCTTCTACAGGAATACACAGTGAGGGACTGAGGGCTTCTCTATGAATACACAGTGAGGGACTGAGGGCTTCTCTATGAATACACAGTGAGGGTCTGTGGGCTTCTACAGGAATACACAGTGAGGGACTGTGGGCTTCTACAGGAATACACAGTGAGGGACTGAGGGCTTCTCTATGAATACACAGTGAG
>NC_088240.1:97301730-97309230 GCF_036934945.1 Oncorhynchus masou masou | reverse complement strand
GCTGATAAAGATATCACCTCTACAGACGCTGATAAAGATATCACCTCTACAGACGACGCTGATAAAGATATCGCCTCTACAGACGACGCTGATAAAGATATCGCCTCTACAGACGACGCTGATAAAGATATCGCCTCTACAGACACTGATAAAGATATCGCCTCTACAGACGCTGATAAAGATATCGCCTCTACAGACGCTGATAAAGATATCGCCTCTACAGACGCTGATAAAGATATCGCCTCTACAGACGCTGATAAAGATATCGCCTCTACAGACGCTGATAAAGATATCACCTCTACAGACGACGCTGATAAAGATATCGCCTCTACAGACGCTGATAAAGATATCACCTCTACAGACGCTGATAAAGATATCACCTCTACAGACGCTGATAAAGATATCACCTCTACAGACGCTGATAAAGATATCACCTCTACAGACGCTGATAAAGATATCACCTCTACAGACGCTGATAAAGATATCGCCTCTACAGACGCTGATAAAGATATCACCTCTACAGACGCTGATAAAGATATCACCTCTACAGACGCTGATAAAGATATCTCTTCTACAGACGCTGATAAAGATATCACCTCTACAGACGCTGATAAAGATATCACCTCTACAGACGCTGATAAAGATATCACCTCTACAGACGCTGATAAAGATATCACCTCTACAGACGACGCTGATAAATATATCTCCTCTACAGACACTGATAAAGATATCACCTCTACAGACGCTGATAAAGATATCGCCTCTACAGACGCTGATAAAGATATCTCCTCTACAGACACTGATGAAGATATCACCTCTACAGACGCTGATAAAGATATCTCCTCTACAGACGCTGATAAAGATATCACCTCTACAGACACTGATAAAGATATCACCTCTACAGACACTGATAAAGATATCTCCTCTACAGACGCTGATAAAGATATCTCCTCTACAGACGACGATGATGAAGATATCACCTCTACAGACGCTGATAAAGATATCGCCTCTACAGACGCTGATAAAGATATCCCCTCTACAGACGCTGATGAAGATATCTCCTCTACAGACGCTGATAAAGATATCACCTCTACAGACGCTGATAAAGATATCACCTCTACAGACACTGATAAAGATATCTCCTCTACAGACACTGATAAAGATATCTCCTCTACAGACGCTGATAAAGATATCACCTCTACAGACGCTGATAAAGATATCACCTCTACAGACACTGATGAAGATATCACCTCTACAGACGCTGATAAAGATATCACCTCTACAGACGCTGATGAAGATATCACCTCTACAGACGCTGATAAAGATATCACCTCTACAGACGCTGATAAAGATATCACCTCTACAGACACTGATAAAGATATCTCCTCTACAGACGATGATGAAGATATCTCCTCTACAGACGCTGATGAAGATATCACCTCTACAGACGATGATGAAGATATCTCCTCTACAGACGCTGATGAAGATTCTGGAAGTGCGTGGCTGATATTCCTCCACAAAATATTTCATGACCCGGATATAACCCATCACTAGAGGAACCTGGGCTTCGAGAAAATGTTCTAATGACCGTTACGGAAAGAGAAGGAGAGATGAGAGAGAGGAGGAGAGAAGAGAGAGAAGGAGAGAGTAGAGGAAAGAGAGGGAAGGAGATATGAGAGAGAGAGAGAGATAGAGGAGAGAAAGAGAGAAGGAGAGATGAGAGAGAAGGAGAGAATAGAGGAAAGAGAGGGAAGGAGATATGAGAGAGAGAGAGAGAGGGGAGAGAAAGAGAGAGAAGGAGAGATGAGAGAGAGAAGGAGAGAGTAGAGGAAAGAGAGGGAAGGAGAGATGAGAGAGAGAAGGAGAGATGAGAGCGAGAGAGAAGGAGAGAGTAGAGGAAAGAGAGGGAAGGAGAGATGAGAGAGAAGGAGAGAGAGAGAGAGAGACGAGAGATGAGAGAGAGAAGGAGAGATGAGAGAGAGAATGAGAGATGAGAGAGAGTAGAGGAAAGAGAGAAGGAGAGATGAGAGAGAGAAGAGGAAAGAGAGAGGAGAGATGAGAGAGAAGGAGAGAGAGAACTCCAGAGGAAGTGTTCCACTATAAATTGGTCACAAAGCAGGAAGCATCAATGTTCCTAAATCCCTGATGATTTCCCAACATGCACCTTAGTACCGGCACCGCCTCCTACCACTTTCACCCCATCTGTGACTCCAGGGCGCAATTTAGAATGGAGGCCTCTGGGAGATTTCAGAGTGGAATATTGTAGGAAGGGAAGAGAGATTCTAGAAGTGTGTGGCTGGTACACTATTCATCCACTCCTCAGAGCATCTAACAGGTTGGCTGCTTCCTGATTCAAAACATGTTTCATTTCTCAAAACATGTCTGAGAGAGATGAAGGGGGAAGATGGAGAGAGAGATGGGGAGAGAGAGGGAGTGGGAGAACGTGAGAGATGGGGAGAGGGAGGGAGTGAGAAATGGGGAGAGGGAGAACGCGAGAGATGGGGAGAGGGAGAACGCGAGAGATGGGGAGAGGGAGAAAGCGAGAGATGGGGAGAGGGAGAACGCGAGAGATGGGGAGAGGGAGAAAGTGAGAGATGGGGAGAGGGAGAAAGTGAGAGATGGGGAGAGGGAGAAAGTGAGAGATGGGGAGAGGGAGAAAGTGAGAGATGGGGAGAGGGAGAAAGTGAGAGATGGGGAGAGGGAGAAAGTGAGAGATGGGGAGAGGGAGAAAGTGAGAGATGGGGAGAGGGAGAAAGTGAGAGATGGGGAGAGATGGGGAGAGGGAGAGATGGGGAGAGGGAGAAAGTGAGAGATGGGGAGAGGTAGAAAGTGAGAGATGGGGAGAGATGGGGAGAGGGAGAAAGTGAGAGATGGGGAGAGGGAGAAAGTGAGAGATGGGGAGAGGGAGAAAGTGAGAGATGGGGAGAAAGTGAGAGATGGGGAGAACGCGAGAGATGGGGAGAGGGAGAAAGTGAGAGATGGGGAGAGGGAGAAAGTGAGAGATGGGGAGAGGGAGAAAGTGAGAGATGGGGAGAGGGAGAAAGTGAGAGATGGGGAGAGGGAGAAAGTGAGAGATGGGGAGAGGGAGAAAGTGAGAAATGGGGAGAGAGAGAAAGTGAGAGATGGGGAGAGGGAGAAAGTGAGAGATGGGGAGAGGGAGAAAGTGAGAGATGGGGAGAGGGAGAAAGTGAGAGAAAAGGAGAGGAAAGAAGATGACAAAGGGAAGATATGGATGTTTTCCACTTTCAGACTTAACACCCTTCTGATTGTTGGGCAAACTTTCCTCATCTCATGGAGTGAAGACGGGTGTGTGTGTGTGTGTGTGTGTGTGTGTGTGTGTGTGTGTGTGTGTGTCGTATGTGTGTGGTGTGTGTGTGGTATGTGTGTGTGTGTGTGTGTGTGTGTGTGTGTGTGTGTGTGTGTGTGTGTGTGTGTGTGTGTGTGTGTGTGTGTGTGTGTGTGTGTGTGTGTGTGTGTGTGTGTGTGTGTGCGCATTTGGTTCATTCACCCATCTGGAGAGGAAAGAGCCTTTAACAGCAGAACCCACATCCTGCTGACAGCGTCCCCCGTTACTATTGATATTAACCCATTGATTATGACCGATCGATTGGCTTTAAAGCACAGTGTAATGGGAAGCACATCTGGATATCGCCGAGCGGCCATGTTGCCAGATGGTTCTGTTCCAGAGGGAACAGGGTTCTGATTCATTATAGAAGCCCTCTGAGCCAGCGAAGGCTTTAGACAGCGAGCTGCAAAGAGGCTAAAAATGGATTTTAACTCTTTATTTTTGTTTTACAAACCAAATAACTATCTGGAAGTACTGTGCCATATGTTTAGTTCGTCCCAAATGTCACCCCAATTCCCTTCGTAGTGCACTACTTTTGACCAGGGCCCATGAAAAGTAGTGCACTATAATAGGGACTAGGAAGGAAGCCATTTGGGACGAACTCCCTTACTTCCTCTTAGAAATGGTAATGAACACTCCAGCCATGGTTTTCATTAAACTGTCACACGTGTAACTGATATCACATGGTCAGACACACACATCACAGCCATCTATACTGGGACACCACTACTAGAGGATACACACCCTGCTGCTCTATAGACACACATAGCAGCCATCTATACTGGGACACCACTACTAGAGGATACAAACCCTGCTGCTCTAAGGAGACATCACATCACAGCCATCTATACTGGGACACCACTACTAGAGGATACAAACCCTGCTGCTCTATAGACACACATCACAGTCATCTATACTGGGACACCACTACTAGAGGATACAAACCCTGCTGCTCTATAGACACACATCACAGCCATCTATACTGGGACACCACTACTAGAGGATACAAACCCTGCTGCTCTAAGGAGACACACATAGCAGCCATCTATACTGGGACACCACTACTAGAGGATACAAACCCTGCTGCTCTATAGACACACATAGCAGCCATCTATACTGGGACACCACTACTAGAGGATACAAACCCTGCTGCTCTATAGACACACATAGCAGCCATCTATACTGGGACACCACTACTAGAGGATACACACCCTGATGCTCTATAGACACACATAGCAGCCATCTATACTGGGACACCACTACTAGAGGATACAAACCCTGCTGCTCTATAGACACACATCACAGTCATCTATACTGGGACACCACTACTAGAGGATACAAACCCTGCTGCTCTATAGACACACATAGCAGCCATCTATACTGGGACACCACTACTAGAGGATACAAACCCTGCTGCTCTAAGGAGACACACATCACAGCCATCTATACTGGGACACCACTACTAGAGGATACAAACCCTGCTGGTCTATAGACACACATCACAGTCATCTATACTGGGACACCACTACTAGAGGATACAAACCCTGCTGCTCTATAGACACACATCACAGCCATCTATACTGGGACACCACTACTAGAGGATACAAACCCTGCTGCTCTATAGACACACATAGCAGCCATCTATACTGGGACACCACTACTAGAGGATACAAACCCTGCTGCTCTATAGACACACATCACAGCCATCTATAATGGGACACCACTACTAGAGGATACAAACCCTGCTGCTCTATAGACACACATAGCAGCCATCTATACTGGGACACCACTACTAGAGGATACAAACCCTGCTGCTCTATAGACACATCACAGCCATCTATACTGGGACACCACTACTAGAGGATACAAACCCTGCTGCTCTATAGACATACATAGCAGCCATCTATACTGGGACACCACTACTAGAGGATACAAACCCTGCTGCTCTATAGACATACATAGCAGCCATCTATACTGGGACACCACTACTAGAGGATACAAACCCTGCTGCTCTATAGACACACATCACAGTCATCTATACTGGGACACCACTACTAGAGGATACAAACCCTGCTGCTCTAAGGAGACACACATAGCAGCCATCTATACTGGGACACCACTACTAGAGGATACAAACCCTGCTGCTCTATAGACACACATAGCAGCCATCTATACTGGGACACCACTACTAGAGGATACAAACTCTGCTGCTCTATAGACATCACATCACAGCCATCTATACTGGGACACCACTACTAGAGGATACAAACCCTGCTGCTCTAAGGAGACATCACATCACAGCCATCTATACTGGGACACCACTACTAGAGGATACAAACCCTGCTGCTCTATAGACACACATCACAGCCATCTATACTGGGACACCACTACTAGAGGATACACACCCTGCTGCTCTATAGACACACATAGCAGCCATCTATACTGGGACACCACTACTAGAGGATACAAACCCTGCTGCTCTATAGACACACATAGCAGCCATCTATACTGGGACACCACTACTAGAGGATACAAACCCTGCTGCTCTAAGGAGACATCACATCACAGCCATCTATACTGGGACACCACTACTAGAGGATACAAACCCTGCTGCTCTATAGACACACATAGCAGCCATCTATACTGGGACACCACTACTAGAGGATACAAACCCTGCTGCTCTATAGACACACATAGCAGCCATCTATACTGGGACACCACTACTAGAGGATACACACCCTGCTGCTCTATAGACACACATAGCAGCCATCTATACTGGGACACCACTACTAGAGGATACAAACCCTGCTGCTCTATAGACACACATCACAGTCATCTATACTGGGACACCACTACTAGAGGATACACACCCTGCTGCTCTATAGACACACATAGCAGCCATCTATACTGGGACACCACTACTAGAGGATACAAACCCTGCTGCTCTATAGACACACATCACAGCCATCTATACTGGGACACCACTACTAGAGGATACAAACCCTGCTGCTCTATAGACACACATAGCAGCCATCTATACTGGGACACCACTACTAGAGGATACAAACCCTGCTGCTCTATAGACACACATAGCATCCATCTATACTGGGACACCACTACTAGAGGATACACACCCTGCTGCTCTATAGACACACATCACAGTCATCTATACTGGGACACCACTACTAGAGGATACAAACCCTGCTGCTCTATAGACACACATAGCAGCCATCTATACTGGGACACCACTACTAGAGGATACAAACCCTGCTGCTCTAAGGAGACACACATGGAGTCACTGGTCACTGTTGTCATGATAACATACTGCTTTACTAATCTCATATGTAAATACTGTCTTCTATTCTACTGTATTTTAGTCAATGCCACTCTGACATTGCTCATCTTAATATTTGTATATTTCTTAATTCCATTATATGACTTTTAGATGTGTGTGTATTGTAGTGAATTGTTAGATATTACTGCACTGTTGGAGCCTGGAACACAAAGCATTTAGTTAAATATTACTACACTGTTGGAGCCTGGAACACAAAGCATTTAGTTAAATATTACTACACTGTTGGAGCCTGGAACACAAAGCATTTAGTTAAATATTACTACACTGTTGGAGCCTGGAACACAAAGCATTTAGTTAAATATTACTACACTGTTGGAGCCTGGAACACAAAGCATTAGTTAAATATTACTACACTGTTGGAGCCTGGAACACAAAGCATTTAGTTAAAGATTACTACACTGTTGGAGCCTGGAACACAAAGCATTTAGTTAAATATTACTACACTGTTGGAGCCTGGAACACAAAGCATTTAGTTAAATATTACTACACTGTTGGAGCCTGGAACACAAAGCATTTAGTTAAATATTACTACACTGTTGGAGCCTGGAACACAAAGCATTTAGTTCAATATTACTACACTGTTGGAGCCTGGAACACAAAGCATTTAGTTCAATATTACTACACTGTTGGAGCCTGGAACACAAAGCATTTAGTTCAATATTACTACACTGTTGGAGCCTGGAACACAAAGCATTTCACTACACCCTCAATAACACCTGCTAAACGTGTCTGTGTGTATAACATGTGAGTTGATAATGTCTCAGATATCTCAGACACCACACCATCTACATCCTCTCTG
>NC_088240.1:97236730-97296730 GCF_036934945.1 Oncorhynchus masou masou | reverse complement strand
TATTGTGGAGTAACTACAATGTTGTTGATCCATCCTCAGTTAACTCCTGTCACGGCCATTAAACTCTGTAACTGTTTTACAGCACATCTTAACCCAGGTGAATCATTCTACAGGACTTAGAGAGGAGAGAGACCGAACACAGCACATCTTAACCCAGGAGAATCATTCTACAGGACTTAGAGAGGAGAGAGACCGAACACAGCACATCTTAACCCAGGAGAATCATTCTACAGGACTTAGAGAGGAGAGAGACCGAACACAGCACATCTTAACCCAGGAGAATCATTATACAGGACTTAGAGAGGAGAGAGACCGAACACAGCACATCTTAACCCAGGGGAATCATTATACAGGACTTAGAGAGGAGAGAGACCGAACACAGCACATCTTAACCCAGGGGAATCATTCTACAGGACTTAGAGAGGAGAGAGACCGAACACAGCACATCTTAACCCAGGGGAATCATTCTACAGGACTTAGAGAGGAGAGAGACCGAACACAGCACATCTTAACCCAGGGGAATCTTTCTACAGTACTTAGAGAGGACAGAGACCGAACACAGCACATCTTAACCCAGGGGAATCATTCTACAGTACTTAGAGAGGACAGAGACCGAACACAGCACATCTTAACCCAGGGGAATCATTATACAGGACTTAGAGAGGAGAGAGACCGAACACAGCACATCTTAACCCAGGAGAATCATTCTACAGGACTTAGAGAGGAGAACACGGCACACTGGCACAAATAAATCAGAGACGCTCGTGTGTCCTCAACGGCTCTCTATTCCCTATATAGTGCACTACTTTGGACCTGGGTCCATAGCGCACCATATAGGGAATAGGGTGCTGTTTGAGATGCTGACTGAGAGGCTGCTGTGCTGAGAAGGCACTAAACAGTCCCTCAGGCCAAGATCTGACATCTCAGAGAGGAATAAATATCCAATTATTACCAGACAGAAGACGAGAGAGACGGAGAAGAAAGTGAGGGAGAGAGAGAGGGACAGATAAAGAGAGAGAGAGAGAGAGAGGGACAGAGGGGTAGAGAGAGAGAGAAGAGAGAGAGAGAGAGAAGAGAGAGAGAGGGACAGAAAGAGAGAGAGAGGGGACAGATAAAGAGAGAGAGAGCGAGAGAGAGAGAGGGACAGAGGGGTAGAGAGAGAGGGAGAAGTAAGTGAGGGAGGGAGAGGGAGAAAGAGAGGGACATATAAAGAGAGAGAGAGGGACAGAGGGGGAGAGAGAGAGAGGGAGAAGTAAGTGATGGAGAGGGAGAAGAGAGAGAGAAGAGAGAGAGAGATGGACAGATAAAGAGAGAGAGAGAGAGAGAGAGAGAGAGGGGGACAGAGGGGGAGAGAGAGAGGGAGAAGTAAGTGAGGGAGGGAGAGAGAGAAGAGAGAGAGGAAGAGAGAGAAGAGAGAGAGAAAGAGAGAGAGAGAGAGATAGAGAGAGAGAGAGGGAGGGAAAGAGGAAAACATAACAGCAGGGCTGGAGGATGTAGGAGAGGAGGCCTCAGGTTATATACAGCGTTAGAGGAAAGGAGGAGTCAGGTTATAGACAGCGTTGTAGGAGAGGAGGACTCAGGTTGTAGACAGCGTTGGAGGAGAGGAGGCCTCAGGTTGTAGACAGCGTTGGAGGAGAGGAGGCCTCAGGTTATATACAGCGTTAGAGGAAAGGAGTCAGGTTATAGACAGCGTTGGAGGAGAGGAGGACTCAGGTTGTAGACAGCGGTGTAGGAGAGGAGGCCTCAGGTTGTAGACAGCGTTGGAGGAGAGGAGGCCTCAGGTTATAGACAGCGTTGGAGGAGAGGAGGACTCAGGTTATAGACAGCGTTGGAGGAGAGGAGGACTCAGGTTATAGACAGCGGTGGAGGAGAGGAGGACTCAGGTTATAGACAGCGGTGGAGGAGAGGAGGACTCAGGTTATAGACAGCGTTGTAGGAGAGGACGACTCAGGTTATAGACAGCGTTGTAGGAGAGGAGGACTCAGGTTATAGACAGCGTTGTAGGAGAGGAGGACTCAGGTTATAGACAGCGTTGGAGGAGAGGAGGAGTCAGGTTATAGACAGCGTTGGAGGAGAGGAGGACTCAGGTTGTAGACAGTGTTGGAGGAGAGGTTATAGACAGCGTTGGAGGAGAGGAGGACCCAGGTGGTAGACAGCGTTGGAGGAGAGGAGGCCTCAGGTTATAGACAGCGTTGGAGGAGAGGAGGACTCAGGTTATAGACAGCGTTGTAGGAGAGGGGGCCTCAGGTTGTAGACAGCGTTGGAGGAGAGGTTATAGACAGCGTTGGAGGAGAGGAGGACCCAGGTTATAGACAGCGTTGTAGGAGAGGAGGCCTCAGGTTATAGACAGCGTTGGAGGAGAGGAGGACCCAGGTTATAGACAGCGTTGTAGGAGAGGAGGCCTCAGGTTATAGACAGCGTTGTAGGAGAGGACGACTCAGGTTGTAGACAGCGTTGGAGGAGAGGAGGACTCAGGTTGTAGACAGCGTTGGAGGAGAGGAGGACTCAGGTTGTAGACAGCGTTGGAGGAGAGGAGGACTCAGGTTGTAGACAGCGTTGGAGGAGAGGAGGACTCAGGTTGTAGACAGCGTTGGAGGAGAGGAGGACTCAGGTTGTAGACAGCGTTGGAGGAGAGGAGGACTCAGGTTATAGACAGCGTTGGAGGAGAGGAGGCCTCAGGTTGTAGACAGCGTTGGAGGAGAGGAGGACTCAGGTTGTAGACAGCGTTGGAGGAGAGGAGGAGTCAGGTTGTAGACAGCGTTGGAGGAGAGGAGGACTCAGGTTGTAGACAGCGTTGTAGGAGAGGAGGCCTCAGGTTGTAGACAGCGTTGTAGGAGAGGAGGCCTCAGGTTATAGACAGCGTTGGAGGAGAGGAGGACTCAGGTTGTAGACAGCGTTGGAGGAGAAGAGGACTCAGGTTGTAGACAGCGTTGGAGGAGAGGAGGCCTCAGGTTGTAGACAGCGTTGGAGGAGAGGAGGCCTCAGGTTGTAGACAGCGTTGTAGGAGAGGAGGCCTCAGGTTATAGACAGCGTTGGAGGAGAGGACGACTCAGGTTGTAGACAGCGTTGGAGGAGAGGAGGCCTCAGGTTGTAGACAGCGTTGGAGGAGAGGAGGCCTCAGGTTGTAGACAGCGTTGGAGGAGAGGAGGACTCAGGTTGTAGACAGCGTTGGAGGAGAGGAGGAGTCAGGTTGTAGACAGCGTTGGAGGAGAGGAGGACTCAGGTTGTAGACAGCGTTGTAGGAGAGGAGGCCTCAGGTTGTAGACAGCGTTGTAGGAGAGGAGGCCTCAGGTTATAGACAGCGTTGGAGGAGAGGAGGACTCAGGTTGTAGACAGCGTTGGAGGAGAAGAGGACTCAGGTTGTAGACAGCGTTGGAGGAGAGGAGGCCTCAGGTTGTAGACAGCGTTGGAGGAGAGGAGGCCACAGGTTGTAGACAGCGTTGTAGGAGAGGAGGCCTCAGGTTATAGACAGCGTTGGAGGAGAGGAGGACTCAGGTTGTAGACAGCGTTGGAGGAGAGGAGGCCTCAGGTTGTAGACAGCGTTGGAGGAGAGGAGGACTCAGGTTGTAGACAGCGTTGGAGGAGAGGAGGACTCAGGTTGTAGACAGCGTTGGAGGAGAGGAGGACTCAGGTTGTAGACAGCGTTGGAGGAGAGGAGGACTCAGGTTGTAGACAGCGTTGGCCACAGCCTTCTGAGTTCTCACACATGCAAATCATACAGGACTTACGACAAAGCCCTGACATCCTCTGCCAAGCTTCAAAGCTACGCATGGAGCTCTTTCACAACATGGGTGTGTGAAGGATGGCAGGAAGGGAGGGGCTCCTGTCCTTGTCAGGGGCCTCAGTCTCTCAGTCTAACCCCCACCCCCTGTCTCACACACACACACACACACACACACCCCCGTTAGAGGAGTCAGGCAGAGTATTCTAGACAGCGACCTGTCTAAGGACTCTCTCTAACCAGGAAATGCATGTAAAAAAGGCTTCTGA
The DNA here is from genome assembly GCF_036934945.1 of Oncorhynchus masou masou. Classification (NCBI taxonomy): domain Eukaryota; kingdom Metazoa; phylum Chordata; class Actinopteri; order Salmoniformes; family Salmonidae; genus Oncorhynchus; species Oncorhynchus masou. The sequence continues at coordinate 97,292,740 of NC_088240.1, read as the reverse complement.
TGTGAAATAATTCATCAAGTTATTTGAATAATTCAAATTACTTAAAAAGGACTCCATTTTGTTGGCAGGCTTCAGTGCTATTTACCTCTAATCACATTTGAATAAATGCGTTATTAAAAAATATTTTAAAAATCCCAGATAAATGAATAAAACTGTCTTTTGGTGAACTGGGCCAATCATAATTAGTCTTTACTTCTTATGCAGATTTTTTTTTACTCAAACCAAATAGCAAATCAAATTGAGGAGTGTATTTGTTTCATTTAGTGAGATAAGCAGAGGTACATTAACCCGAGACGCAAGAATTCTGATCACAGTTCATCCAGGACACGTCCTCAGGGCTCAGACCAGACGATAACCTAGGACACGTCCTCAGGGCTCAGACCAGACGGTATCCTAGGATACGTCCTCAGGGCTCAGACCAGCTGGTATCCTAGGACACGTCCTCAGGGCTCAGACCAGACGGTATCCTAGGACACGTCCTCAGGGCTCAGACCAGACGGTATCCTAGGACACGTCCTCAGGGCTCAGACCAGACGGTATCCTAGGACACGTCCTCAGGGCTCAGACCAGCTGGTATCCTAGGACACGTCCTCAGGGCTCAGACCAGACGGTATCCAAGGACAAGTCCTCAGGGCTCAGACCAGACGGTAACCTAGGACACGTCCTCAGGGCTCAGACCAGACGGTATCCTAGGACACGTCCTCAGGGCTCAGACCAGACGGTATCCTAGGACACGTCCTCAGGGCTCAGACCAGACGGTATCCTAGGACACGTCCTCAGGGCTCAGACCAGACGGTATCCTAGGACACGTCCTCAGGGCTCAGACCAGACGGTAACCTAGGACACGTCCTCAGACCAGCTGGTATCCTAGGACACGTCCTCAGACCAGCTGGTAACCTAGGACACGTCCTCAGGGCTCAGACCAGACGGTATCCTAGGACACGTCCTCAGGGCTCAGACCAGCTGGTATCCTAGGACACGTCCTCAGGGCTCAGACCAGACGGTATCCTAGGACACGTCCTCAGGGCTCAGACCAGACGGTAACCTAGGACACGTCCTCAGACCAGCTGGTATCCTAGGACACGTCCTCAGACCAGCTGGTATCCTAGGACACGTCCTCAGAGCAGCTGGTATCCTAGGACACGTCCTCGGACCAGACGGTATCCTAGGACACGTCCTCAGGGCTCAGACCAGCTGGTATCCTAGGACACGTCCTCAGGGCTCAGACCAGCTGGTATCCTAGGACACGTCCTCAGGGCTCAGACCAGACGGTATCCTAGGACACGTCCTCAGGGCTCAGACCAGACGGTAACCTAGGACACGTCCTCAGGACTCAGACCAGACGGTATCCTAGGACACGTCCTCAGGGCTCAGACCAGACGGTATCCTAGGACACGTCCTCAGGGCTCAGACCAGACGGTTGTGTTCACGGATATATTCAACCTTACACAGTCAGTGGTCCCCACATGCTTCAATATGTCCAGCGTCCCTGTAGAACTCATTATCCCTGTACCCAAGCAAAGGCAATCTGGCTAAATGACTATCACCCTGTAGAACTCATTATCCTATACCCACACACACACAGCAACACACCCTACGTACACACACACACACACACACACACACACACACACACACACACACACACACACACACCCCCTACGTACACACACACACACACCCTACGTACACACAGACACACATACACACCATACGTACACACACACACACACACACACACACACACACACCCTACGTACACACACACACACTCCTCTCCTCCAACAACATGTTGCTTAACAGTCCAACAGTAGTAATGTGTGTTCCAGCTCTGTGATAAACACAACATGTTGCTTAACAGTCCAACAGTAGTAATGTGTGTTCCAGTCCAGCTCTGTGATAAACACAACGTGTTGCTTAACAGTCCAACAGTAGTAATGTGTGTTCCAGTCCAGCTCTGTGATAAACACAACATGTTGCTTAACAGTCAAACTGTAATAATGTGTGTTCCAGTCCAGCTCTGTGATAAACACAACATGTTGCTTAACAGTTAAACAGTAGTAATGTGTGTTCCAGCTCTGTGATAAACACAACGTGTTGCTTAACAGTCCAACAGTAGTAATGTGTGTTCCAGTCCAGCTCTGTGATAAACACAACGTGTTGCTTAACAGTTAAACAGTAGTAATGTGTGTTCCAGCTCTGTGATAAACACAACGTGTTGCTTAACAGTCCAACAGTAGTAATGTGTGTTCCAGTCCAGCTCTGTGATAAACACAACATGTTGCTTAACAGTCAAACTGTAATAATGTGTGTTCCAGTCCAGCTCTGTGATAAACACAACGTGTTGCTTAACAGTCCAACAGTAGTAATGTGTGTTCCAGTCCAGCTCTGTGATAAACACAACATGTTGCTTAACAGTGAAACAGTAGTAATGTGTGTTCCAGCTCTGTGATAAACACAACGTGTTGCTTAACAGTCCAACAGTAGTAATGTGTGTTCCAGTCCAGCTCTGTGATAAACACAACATGTTGCTTAACAGTCAAACTGTAATAATGTGTGTTCCAGTCCAGCTCTGTGATAAACACAACGTGTTGCTTAACAGTCCAACAGTAGTAATGTGTGTTCCAGTCCAGCTCTGTGATAAACACAACATGTTGCTTAACAGTTAAACAGTAGTAATGTGTGTTCCAGCTCTGTGATAAACACAACATGTTGCTTAACAGTCAAACAGTAGTAATGTGTGTTCCAGCTCTGTGATAAACACAACATGTTGCTTAACAGTCAAACAGTAGTAATGTGTGTTCCAGCTCTGTGATAAACACAACATGTTGCTTAACAGTCAAACTGTAGTAATGTGTGTTCCAGCTCTGTGATAAACACAACATGTTGCTTAACAGTCCAACAGTAGTAATGTGTGTTCCAGTCCAGCTCTGTGATAAACACAACGTGTTGCTTAACAGTCCAACAGTAGTAATGTGTGTTCCAGTCCAGCTCTGTGATAAACACAACATGTTGCTTAACAGTTAAACAGTAGTAATGTGTGTTCCAGCTCTGTGATAAACACAACATGTTGCTTAACAGTCCAACAGTAGTAATGTGTGTTCCAGTCCAGCTCTGTGATAAACACAACATGTTGCTTAACAGTTAAACAGTAGTAATGTGTGTTCCAGCTCTGTGATAAACACAACGTGTTGCTTAACAGTTAAACAGTAGTAATGTGTGTTCCAGTCCAGCTCTGTGATAAACACAACATGTTGCTTAACAGTTAAACAGTAGTAATGTGTGTTCCAGCTCTGTGATAAACACAACATGTTGCTTAACAGTTAAACAGTAGTAATGTGTGTTCCAGCTCTGTGATAAACACAACATGTTGCTTAACAGTCAAACAGTAGTAATGTGTGTTCCAGCTCTGTGATAAACACAACGTGAAGTGTTGCTTAACAGTTAAACAGTAGTAATGTGTGTTCCAGCTCTGTGATAAACACAACGTGTTGCTTAACAGTCAAACAGTAGTAATGTGTGTTCCAGCTCTGTGATAAACACAACGTGTTGCTTAACAGTCAAACAGTAGTAATGTGTGTTCCAGCTCTGTGATAAACACAACGTGTTGCTTAACAGTCAAACAGTAGTAATGTGTGTTCCAGTCCAGCTCTGTGATAAACACAACATGTTGCTTAACAGTCCAACTGTAGTAATGTGTGTTCCAGCTCTGTGATAAACACAACGTGTTGCTTAACAGTCAACACGGCTCCAATGTGACTGACTGATACTTGTGGCCCAACCAGAACTTCCTCTTTCTCATCAGTTGATGGGTGTTGTTTATATTTAAAAACACGCCAACGGTTTGTTCCCGTCTTGTTTCCGCAGCTCTTAACTGTTGATGAGCTCCTGGGCTTCTCTTTTTTTACGTCCTGCTCACGTCAACAACTTCTGCTGTCGGGCTCTTTCTCTCACACAGACACAGACACACAGACACACAGACACACAGACACACACACACACACACACACACACACACACACACACACACACACACACACACGTTACCGTACACCGTGTCTGTTTTCTCAGGAACAAGTTAAACAAACAACTTGTATCACCAGTCACATTAAATAACAGGGCTTTCCACTGACTAAATAACAGGGCTTTCAAATGACTAAATAACAGGGCTTTCCACTGACTAAATAACATGGCTTTCAACTGACTAAATAACAGGGCTTTCCACTGACTAAATAACAGGGCTTTCCACTGACTAAATAACAGGGCTTTCCACCGACTAAATAACAGGGCTTTCCACTGACGAAATAACAGGGCTTTCAACTGACTAAATAACAGGGCTTTCCACTGACTAAATAACAGCGCTTTCCACTGACGAAATAGCAGGGCTATCCACTGACTAAATAACAGGGCTTTCCACTGACGAAATAGCAGGGCTTTCCACTGACAACATGCATTTTAAGGAGGTGTAGCTGTTATTTTAGTCAGTGGAACAATGGCATTGTGTGGTCAACCTGATGTACTTTATCCTACATTTAACGATTAATGACATACACATGATGAGAGAAACAGGCCCAGTAGAGGACTCATATAGCAACGGCCTTCACACAGAGCAACAGCCTTCACACCACAGCAACGACCTTCACACAGAGCAACGGCCTTCACACCACAGCAACGGCCTTCACACCACAGCAACAGCCTTCACACCAGAGCAACAGCCTTCACACCACAACAACATCCTTCACACCACAGCAACATCCTTCACACCACAGCAACAGCCTTCACACCACAGCAACAGCCTTCACACAGAGCAACAGCCTTCACACCACAGCAACAACCTTCACACAGAGCAACGGCCTTCACACAGAGCAACGGCCTTCACACCACAGCAACAGCCTTCACACAGAGCAACAGCCTTCACACCACAGCAACATCCTTCACACAGAGCAACAGCCTTCACACAGAGCAACAGCCTTCACACAGAGCAACAGCCTTCACACCACAACAACATCCTTCACACCACAACAACAGCCTTCACACCACAGCAACAGCCTTCACACAGAGCAACAGCCTTCACACAGAGCAACAGCCTTCACACCACAACAACATCCTTCACACCACAACAACAGCCTTCACACCACAGCAACAGCCTTCACACAGAGCAACAGCCTTCACACAGAGCAACAGCCTTCACACAGAGCAACAGCCTTCACACAGAGCAACAGCCTTCACACCACAACAACATCCTTCACACCACAGCAACATCCTTCACACCACAGCAACAGCCTTCACACCACAGCAACAGCCTTCACACAGAGCAACAGCCTTCACACAGAGCAACAGCCTTCACACCACAACAACATCCTTCACACCACAGCAACAGCCTTCACACCACAGCAACAGCCTTCACACAGAGCAACAGCCTTCACACCACAACAACATCCTTCACACCACAGCAACAGCCTTCACACCACAGCAACAGCCTTCACACAGAGCAACGGCCTTCACACCACAGCAACAGCCTTCACACAGAGCAACAGCCTTCACACAGAGCAACGGCCTTCACACAGAGCAACGGCCTTCACACAGAGCAACGGCCTTCACACCACAGCAACAGCCTTCACACAGAGCAACAGCCTTCACACCACAGCAACATCCTTCACACAGAGCAACAGCCTTCACACAGAGCAACAGCCTTCACACAGAGCAACAGCCTTCACACAGAGCAACAGCCTTCACACAACAGCAACAGCCTTCACACCACAGCAACAGCCTTCACACAGAGCAACAGCCTTCACACCACAGCAACATCCTTCACACAGAGCAACAGCCTTCACACCACAGCAACATCCTTCACACAGAGCAACAGCCTTCACACCACAGCAACAGCCTTCACACAGAGCAACATACTTCACACAGAGCAACAGCCTTCACACAGAGCAACAGCCTTCACACAGAGCAACAGCCTTCACACAGAGCAACAGCCTTCACACAGAGCAACAGCCTTCACACAGAACAACAGCCTTCACACAGAACAACAGCCTTCACACAGAACAACAGCCTTTACACAGAGCAACAGCCTTCACACAGAGCAACAGCCTTCACACAGAGCAACAGCCTTCACACCACAGCAACAGCCTTCACACAGAGCAACATACTTCACACAGAGCAACAGCCTTCACACCACAGCAACAGCCTTCACACAGAGCAACAGCCTTCACACAGAGCAACAGCCTTCACACAGAGCAACAGCCTTCACACAGAGCAACAGCCTTCACACCACAGCAACAGCCTTCACACCACAGCAACAGCCTTCACACAGAGCAACAGCCTTCACACAGAGCAACAGCCTTCACACAGAGCAACAGCCTTCACACAGAGCAACAGCCTTCACACAGAGCAACAGCCTTCACACAGAGCAACAGCCTTCACACAGAGCAACAGCCTTCACACAGAGCAACAGCCTTCACACAGAACAACAGCCTTCACACAGAACAACAGCCTTCACACAGAACAACAGCCTTTACACAGAGCAACAGCCTTCACACAGAGCAACAGCCTTCACACAGAACAACAGCCTTTACACAGAGCAACAGCCTTCACACAGAACAAGCATCTTTACACAGAACAACAGCCTTCACACCACAGCAACAACCTTCACACAGAACAACAGCCTTCACACCACATCAACAGCCTTCACACATAACAACAGCCTTCACACAGAGCAACAGCCTTCACACAACAGCAACAGCCTTCACACAACAGCAACAGCCTTCACTGAAGAGGAATCTGGCTGACCCAGCCTATCCACTAAGGTCTGTAGGTCAGCTGTACTTTCTATAAACTGTCAACTTTCCCTGGGCGTTGCCGGAGCAACGAGAAACTGATTCCCAGGAAGACATCTGTTTGCCAAACACCACCCTATTCCCTATATAGTGCACTACTATAGACCAGAGTCCACCCTATTCCCTATATAGTGCACTACATTAGCCCAGAGTCCACCCTATTCCCTATATAGTGCACTACATTAGCCCAGAGTCCACCCTATTCCCTATATAGTGCACTACATTAGCCCAGAGTCCACCCTATTCCCTATATAGTGCACTACTTTAGCCCAGAGTCCACCCTATTCTCTATATAGTGCACTACATTAGCCCAGAGTCCACCCTATTCCCTATATAGTGCACTACATTAGCCCAGAGTCCACCCTATTCCCTATATAGTGCACTACTTTAGCCCAGAGTCCACCCTATTCCCTATATAGTGCACTACTTTAGCCCAGAGTCCACCCTATTCTCTATATAGTGCACTACATTGGCCCAGAGTCCACCCTATTCCCTATATAGTGCACTACTTTAGCCCAGAGTCCACCCTATTCCCTATATAGTGCATTACATTAGCCCAGAGTCCACCCTATTCCCTATATAGTGCACTACTTTAGCCCAGAGTCCACCCTATTCCCTATATAGTGCACTACTTTAGCCCAGAGTCCACCCTATTCCCTATATAGTGCACTACTATAGACCAGAGTCCACCCTATTCCCTATATAGTGCACTACTTTAGCCCAGAGTCCACCCTATTCTCTATATAGTGCACTACATTGGCCCAGAGTCCACCCTATTCCCTATATAGTGCACTACTTTAGCCCAGAGTCCACCCTATTCCCTATATAGTGCATTACATTAGCCCAGAGTCCACCCTATTCCCTATATAGTGCACTACTTTAGCCCAGAGTCCACCCTATTCCCTATATAGTGCACTACTTTAGCCCAGAGACCACCCTATTCCCTATATAGTGCACTACTTTAGCCCAGAGTCCACCCTATTCCCTATATAGTGCATTACATTAGACCAGAGTCCACCCTATTCCCTATATAGTGCATTACATTAGACCAGAGTCCACCCTATTCCCTATATAGTGCACTACTATAGACCAGAGTCCACCCTATTCCCTATATAGTGCACTACTTTAGCCCAGAGTCCACCCTATTCCCTATATAGTGCACTACTTTAGCCCAGAGTCCACCCTATTCCCTATATAGTGCATTACATTAGACCAGAGTCCACCCTATTCCCTATATAGTGCATTACATTAGACCAGAGTCCACCCTATTCCCTATATAGTGCACTACTATAGACCAGAGTCCACCCTATTCCCTATATAGTGCACTACTTTAGCCCAGAGTCCACCCTATTCCCTATATAGTGCACTACTTTAGCCCAGAGTCCACCCTATTCCCTATATAGTGCACTACTTTAGCCCAGAGTCCACCCTATTCCCTATATAGTGCACTACTTTAGCCCAGAGTCCACCCTATTCTCTATATAGTGCACTACATTGGCCCAGAGTCCACCCTATTCCCTATATAGTGCACTACTTTAGCCCAGAGTCCACCCTATTCCCTATATAGTGCATTACATTAGCCCAGAGTCCACCCTATTCCCTATATAGTGCACTACTTTAGCCCAGAGTCCACCCTATTCCCTATATAGTGCACTACTTTAGCCCAGAGACCACCCTATTCCCTATATAGTGCACTACTTTAGCCCAGAGTCCACCCTATTCCCTATATAGTGCATTACATTAGACCAGAGTCCACCCTATTCCCTATATAGTGCATTACATTAGACCAGAGTCCACCCTATTCCCTATATAGTGCACTACTATAGACCAGAGTCCACCCTATTCCCTATATAGTGCACTACTTTAGCCCAGAGTCCACCCTATTCCCTATATAGTGCACTACTTTAGCCCAGAGTCCACCCTATTCCCTATATAGTGCATTACATTAGACCAGAGTCCACCCTATTCCCTATATAGTGCATTACATTAGACCAGAGTCCACCCTATTCCCTATATAGTGCACTACTATAGACCAGAGTCCACCCTATTCCCTATATAGTGCACTACTTTAGCCCAGAGTCCACCCTATTCCCTATATAGTGCACTACTTTAGCCCAGAGTCCACCCTATTCCCTATATAGTGCACTACTTTAGCCCAGAGTCCACCCTATTCCCTATATAGTGCACTACATTAGCCCAGAGTCCACCCTATATACTGCACTACTTTAGATCAGGGCCCTATTCACTATATAGTGCACTACTTTGGACCAGAGCCCTATGGGTATATATAGGGAGTAGGGCTCTGGTCTAAAGTGTAATGCACTATATAGGGAATAGGGCTCTGGTCTAAAGTAGTGCACTATATAGGGAATAGGGCTCTGGTCAAAGTAGTGCACTATTTAGGGAATAGGGCCCCGGTCTAAAGCAGTGCACTATATAGGGAATAGGGTCCCATTTGGGACGTGTCCATCCTCTACGTCCAATATGACCCCTTCATGACCCCTCCATGACAAACTAAACCAGCGCACTAGAGACAAGTCAATAAAACATTGTATTCCTCTTTAGGGTTGAACTCCAATCTGCACTAAGACGACCGGTAAGACTTCCACACTGGGAAGAGAGAGAAGAGACAACAACGAACAGCGTTTTACAGCTTTAAAAAACAAAATAAAAATCACATGTGAATTCATCTTCATCGTGGACTCGGATGTCAGAAGACCTCAGGGAGACGGTTTAGCTTCTTCCATTTAGTAACAACGAAGCCAAAGCCTGGTACTATGTGATAAAGCACAAGTATTAGACTACGCTGTTATACTGCACTATACCTGAGGTAAAAACACACAAAAACACACAGTACTTTAACTGTAAATATACATGTAATACACCCAGGGAACCTCCCCCCCCGATAACTGCCTGACACAACGATTGGCTGGTTAACCTGATTGGTTGGGTGTGATTCCAGAACTGTCCTATCACTGCTCTGTGATTGACAGGCAGGCCGTGTTGCTGACAGACTCCACACACACACAGAGAGACAGATAATTACTAAGGCTTTCGGGGAAGCGTGTGCGTCCGTCCGCCTGCCTTAAATAGAAACATGATGAGACGTGTCAGTCTACGTGGAGGCGTGATGAAATCAGCTGTCCAATCAGGACGGATCAAACGACGGTTGCCGGAGAGCATTTAAAAGGGACCTGTCGTTTCATTGGTCCTGAACTGGGCTTGTTGATGATAGAAATGAGGGGCAGTTAATGGAAACAAAGCAACATGGACAGTGAGGAAGTCTGTCTGCCGTTAGTTAGTTAGATAGTTAGTTCATTAGTTAGTTAGTTAGTTAGTTAGTTCATTAGTTAGTTAGTTAGTTCGTTAGTTCGTTAGTTCGTTAGTTCGTTAGTTCGTTCGTTAGTTCGTTCGTTAGTTCGTTCGTTAGTTCGTTAGTTCGTTCGTTAGTTAGTTAATTAGTGCATTAGTTAGTTAGTTCGTTAGTTCGTTAGTTAGTTCGTTAGTTAGTTAGTTCGTTAGTTGTGGTGTGTTAGTTGGCTCTGAACTGGGCTTGTTGATGATAGAAATGAGGGGCAGTTAATGGAAACAAAGCAACATGGACAGTGAGGAAGTCTGTCTGCCGTTAGTTAGTTAGATAGTTAGATAGATAGTTAGTTCATTAGTTAGTTAGTCATTCATTAGTAGTGGTGTGTTAGTCCAAGACATGATGAATGATCTGTCTCCATGTATCTCCTTGCTCTTGTTATATGTGGGCTGAAACAAAGCATAACATTGTTGGTGTTGGACGGGTATGTTCACCTTGGAAGGGCTGTCTACAAAGAAACGTGAACAACTGTATCGATGTTGGGTGAAGAAGTCAATCGGACTTTAGCTAGTAGTGGTGTGTTGATCATTAGACATGATTACGTTCTGGCTAGATCCCCTGGTGCTATCTCCAACAACCCACTAGATCCCCTGGTGCTATCTCCAACAACCCACTAGATCCCCCTGGTACCATCTCCATCAACCCACTAGATCCCCCTGGTACCATCTCCAACAACCCACTAGATCCCCCTGGTACCATCTCCTACAACGCACTAGATCCCCATCTCCTACAACCCACTAGATCCCCATCTCCTACAACCCACTAGATCCCCATCTCCTACAACCCACTAGATCCCCATCTATTACAACACACTAGATCCCCATCTCCTACAACACACTAGATCCCCATATCCTACAACCCACTAGATCCCCATCTCCAACAACCCACTAGATCCCCCTGGTACCATCTCCAACAACCCACTAGATCCCCCTGGTACCATCTCCAACAACCCACTAGATCCCCCTGGTGCCATCTCCAACAACCCACTAGATCCCCCTGGTACCATCTCCAACAACCCACTAGATCCCCCTGGTGCGATCTCCAACAGCCCACTAGATCCCCCTGGTGCGATCTCCAACAACCCACTAGATCCCCCTGGTACCATCTCCAACAGCCCACTAGATCTCCAACAACCCACTAGATCCCCCTGGTGCGATCTCCAATAAAGAGTTGGTAGTTAGTAAGGGAGTCAGTGTACCTGGAGCAGCAGCGTGATTGGTCGGCTGTAGACTCACCTTGGAAGGACTGTCTGGCTCTCTCCACGAGTTCCTCCACAGGGTAGCTGGCCAGGTCTCCTCTGGCATGCTTGGTTTTACAGTAGGTACAGGCATTCAGACAACTGGAGAGGGAGAGAGAGAGAAGAGGAGGTCACGCCTCAGACAAACCTACATCTGATTTCAACAGACTAGTGAAGTTCAGCAGTAGAACCGCCAGGACTTGAGACGTTACAAGCAGTGACCAAGGAAGCCTTTTTGAAGGCGGCCATTTTAAAGAGATAAAGACAACAACAACAGGTTGTGTGTGTGATCAAGTGTACGAACGACCAAACACCATGTCTCCCAGGCAATCATATGGTTCATTAGATTATTCTGAGACCAAATAGCCTTTTAACTAAACGTTATAATATAGAGAAGAACGCATCTGAAGAGGAAAAGGAAGCAGGTTTAATACGGAGAGAGAACTGAATCTTTGGAGTGGTATAGTTGGTTGTGTCCCCCCCCTCATCAAGGGCTCTTTTGATGTGAGTGCCGAGGTGGACAACTGCTTTCCTTTCAGACATGATCAATTGTTCTGGTTCTCCGTATGTCTGTCTCCTTCTGCTCGTTATATTTGCTGTGAGGTGAATCTGAGAGGAGAGAAGCACAGTGCAGGAGGGCAGGTTTCCATTCCTTTGACTGGCTGGCTGGCTGGGCTGACTGAGCTGACTGACTGACTGAGCTGACTGGCTGAATTCCTCTGTTGCTGGCTGAATTCCTCTGTTGCTGGCTGGCTGGGCTGGTTGACTGGCTGAATTCCTCTGTTCCTGGCTGGCTGGCTGAATTCCTCTGTTGCTGGCTGACTGAATTCCTCTGTTGCTGGCTGACTGAATCCCTCTGTTGCTGGCTGACTGAATTCCTCTGTTGCTGGCTGACTGAATTCCTCTGTTGCTGGCTGACTGAATTCCTCTGTTGCTGTCTGGCTGAATTCCTCTGTTGCTGGCTGACTGTTTAGCTGAGACGCTCAGGGCTTCTTTGAGTTCTCAGCTTTCCTGTTCCACTGATGAGCTGTGTGTCCGGCTGAGTTCAGACAGCTATGCCAAACTACATCTCACACACACACAGCTCACACACACACACATCTCACACACACACAGCTCACACACACACACATCTAAGAGCAGGCAGTGCCAAAACTTTGACATGGCGGTATCATGGCTGTTTCCAAGTTCTGGAAGAATGAAAGAGAAGAGAGGGAGACAACGGCTGTACCATCATTACCTGTTCTCCACACAGATCATCTCCCTCCCTCCCTCCCTCCCTCCCTCCCTCCCTCCCTCCCTCTCTCCCCTCTCCCGCCCTCCCTCCCTAACCCCCTGTCTCTCTCTCTCTCTCCCTCCCTAACCCCCTCTCTCCCTCCCTTCCTCCATAGCTCCCTCCCTCTCTCCCTCCCTCCCTAGCTCCCTCCCTCCCTCCCCCTAGCTCCCTCCCTCCCTCCCTAGCTCCCTCCCTCCCTCCCTAGCTCCCTCTCCCTCCCTCCCCCTAGCTCCCTCCCTCCCTAGCTCCCTCCCTCCCTAGCTCCCTCCCTCCCTAGCTCCCTCTCTCCCTCCCTCCCTAGCTCCCTCCCTCCCTAGCTCCCTCCCTCCCTAGCTCCCTCTCTCCCTCTCTATCTTAACCACTAAGACACACGGTGTCGTACAAAGCCTGTGCTGCTGGTTGTAGTGGTGTCTGGCCTTGACGTGCCAAGCTGCTGGGATTCAGGAGATCAATGATGCTACTGCTGTTGTCTTGCCTTAACCCGGGTTTCTCGAGAGGGAGAAACGAGTCTGTTTTTCATTGGTTTAAAACCAGCCAGAGGGAAAAATGGAACGAATCAAATGGAAGAAAAAAGAAATGATTCAAGCTGGCTGGGAAAGGAAGGTTTTATATCTATATATCTATATATATATTTTTTTTTTACAGGGACACATTTCTTTTTCACATTCCGAAGACTTTGTAAGCAAGATATTTGAGACCATGGTCAAACAACTGTGGAAACAAAGCTTTATTTCTCTATGGTATAGATTAGGCCTCAAGTTGGGAGGGAAAAAGACTAGGTTGACTCCTGGACAAACAGTCTAAACCCCCATCAGTTCAGAAGACTAGGATGGAGTAAACAGGGTCTGTCTAACCCCCCGTCAGTTCAGAAGACTAGGATGGAGTAAACAGGGTCAGTTTAACCCCCCCCCCCCGTCAGTTCAGAAGACTAGGATGGAGTAAACAGGGTCTGTCTAAACCCCCGTCAGTTCAGAAGACTAGGATGGAGTAAACAGGGTCTGTCTAAACCCCCCGTCAGTTCAGAAGACTAGGATGGAGTAAACAGGGTCTGTCTAAACCCCCCCGTCAGTTCAGAAGACTAGGATGGAGTAAACAGGGTCTGTCTAACCCCCCCGTCATTTCAGAAGACTAGGATGGAGTAAACAGGGTCTGTCTAAACCCCCGTCAGTTCAGAAGACTAGGATGGAGTAAACAGGGTCTGTCTAAACCCCCGTCAGTTCATAAGACTAGGATGGAGTAAACAGGGTCTGTTTAAACCCCCCCATCAGTTCAGAAGACTAGGATGGAGTAAACAGGGTCTGTCTAAACCCCCGTCAGTTCAGAAGACTAGGATGGAGTAAACAGGGTCTGTTTAAACCCCCATCAGTTCAGAAGACTAGGATGGAGTAAACAGGGTCTGTCTAAACCCCCGTCAGTTCAGAAGACTAGGATGGAGTAAACAGGGTCTGTCTAAACCCCCCGTCAGTTCAGAAGACTAGGATGGAGTAAACAGGGTATGTTTAACCCCCGTCAGTTCAGAAGACTAGGATGGAGTAAACAGGGTCTATTTAAACCCCCCCGTCAGTTCAGAAGACTAGGATGGAGTAAACAGGGTCTGTCTAAACCCCCCGTCAGTTCAGAAGACTAGGATGGAGTAAACAGGGTCTGTCTAAAACCCCCTGTCAGTTCAGAAGACTAGGATGGAGTAAACAGGGTCTGTCTAAACCCCCGTCAGTTCAGAAGACTAGGATGGAGTAAACAGGGTCTGTCTAACCCCCCCCCCCGTCAGTTCAGAAGACTAGGATGGAGTAAACAGGGTCTGTCTAAACCCCCGTCAGTTCAGAAGACTAGGATGGAGTAAACAGGGTATGTTTAACCCCCCCTTCAGTTCAGAAGGCTAGGATGGAGTAAACAGGGTCTGTCTAACCCCCCCGTCAGTTCAGAAGACTAGGATGGAGTAAACAGGGTCTGTCTAAACCCCCCGTCAGTTCAGAAGACTAGGATGGAGTAAACAGGGTATGTTTAACCCCCGTCAGTTCAGAAGACTAGGATGGAGTAAACAGGGTCTGTCTAAACCCCCCCGTCAGTTCAGAAGGCTAGGATGGAGTAAACAGGGTCTGTCTAACCCCCCCGTCAGTTCAGAAGACTAGGATGGAGTAAACAGGGTATGTTTAACCCCCGTCAGTTCAGAAGACTAGGATGGAGTAAACAGGGTCTGTCTAAACCCCCCGTCAGTTCAGAAGACTAGGATGGAGTAAACAGGGTCTGTCTAAACCCCCGTCAGTTCAGAAGACTAGGATGGAGTAAACAGGGTCTGTCTAAACCCCCCGTCAGTTCAGAAGACTAGGATGGAGTAAACAGGGTCTGTCTAAACCCCGTCAGTTCAGAAGACTAGGATGGAGTAAACAGGGTCAGTTTAACCCCCCCGTCAGTTCAGAAGACTAGGATGGAGTAAACAGGGTATGTTTAACCCCCGTCAGTTCAGAAGACTAGGATGGAGTAAACAGGGTATGTTTAACCCCCCCCCAACAGTAAAAATACTAAATAGTGATTTACAAACCGAACCATTAATAGTTGTCAATGAAGAAGCGTCACATGGCAACAATGATCTAGTCTCACAGAGTAACAATGAGACGACCAGAAATAGACCATCCGCGACCAAATTATAACATACAGGCTTCAGTCTCATAGAAGCACAACACATTCATTTATTCAACGACAGCCCCCCCCCCCCATTTGCTAAGATCAGGAACTTTCTGTCCAAAAATGAGGCAGAAAAATGTATCCATCCCTATGTCATTTCTAGATTAGACTACTGCAATGCTCTACTTTCCGGCTACCCGGATAAAGCACGAAATAAACTTCAGTTAGTGCTGAACACGGCTGCTAGAATCCTGACTAGAACCAAACAATGTGATCATATTACTCCAGTGCCTCTCTACACTGGCTTCCTGTTAAGGCAAGGGCTGATTTCAAGGTTTTACTGCTAACCTACAAAGCATTACATGGGCTTGCTCCTACCTATCTCTCTGATTTGGTCCTGCCGTACATACCTAAACGTACGCTACGGTCACGAGACGCAGGCCTCCTAATTGTCCCTAGAATTTCTAAGCAAACAGCTGGAGGCAGGGCTTTCTCCTATAGAGCTCCATTTTTATGGAACGGTCTGCCTACCCATGTCAGAGACGCAAACTCGGTCTCAACCTTTAAGTCTTTACTGAAGACTCATCTCTTCAGTGGGTCATATGATTGAGTGTAGTCTGGCCCCGGAGTGGGAAGGTGAACGGAAAGGCTCTGGAGCAACGAACCACCCTTGCCGTCTCTGCCTGGCCGGTTCCCCTCTTTCCACGGGGATTCTCTGCCTCTAACCCTATTACAGGGGCTGAGTCACTAACTTACTGGTGCTCTTCCATGCCGTCCATAGGAGGGGTGGGTCACTTCAGTGGGTTGAGTCACTGATGTGATCTTCCAGTCCGGGTTGGCGCCCCCCTCGGGTTCGTGTCGTATGGAAGATGTTTGTGGGCTATACTCGGCCTTGTCTCAGGATGGTAAGTTGGTGGTTGAAGATATCCCTCTAGTGGTATGGGGGCTGTGCTTTGGCAAAGTGGGTGGGGTTATATCCTGCCTGTTTGGCCCTGTCCGGGGGTATCGTCGGACGGGGCCACAGTGTCTCCTGACCCCTCCTGTTTCAGCCTCCAGTATTTATGCTGCAATAGTTTATGTGTCGGGGGCTAGGGTCAATCTGTTATACCTGGAGTATTTCTCCTGTTTTATCCGGTGTCCTGTTAGAATTGAAGTAATTATCTCTCCCTGCCTCCCCTCCAGGAGACCCTGAGCCCTGGGACCACGCCTCAGGACTACCTGGCCTGATGACTCCTTGCTGTCCCCAGTCCACCTGGTCATGCTGCTGCTCCAGTTTCAACTGTTCTGCCTGCGGCTAGGGAACCCTGACCTGTTCACAGGACGTGCTACCTGTCCCAGACCTTCTGTTTTCAACTCTCTCTACCGCACCTGTCGTCTCTAACTGTGAATGTTCGGCTATGAAAAGCCAACTGACATTTACTCCTGAGGTGCTGACTTGTTGCACCCTCGACAACCACTGTGATTATTATTATCTGACCCTGCTGGTCATCTATGAACATTTGAACATCTTGGCCATGTTCTGTTATAATCTCCACCTGGCACAGCTAGAAGAGGACTGGCTCCCCTCATAGCCTGGTTCCTCTCTAGGTGGTTTCCTAGGGAGTTGTTCCTAGCCACTGTGCTTCTACATCACTTGCTGTTTGGGGTTTTAGGCTGGGTTTCTGTACAGCACTTTGCGACATCGGCTGATGTAAGAAGAGTTTTATAAATATATTTGATTGATATGTTACTAAGAATAAACCACTATTCACACACAGACTAAGAGTGTTTTTATACAGTGCTGCAATCTTGCACTTATAATAGCTCTCAAAAAGATGAGAGACAGAGAGATAGAGCCCGAGAGAGAGAGAGAGAGCCAGAGAGAGAGAGAGAGAGAGAGAGTGAGAGATAGAGAGAGCCCGAGAGAGAGAGAGAGCCCGAGAGAGTGACAGAGAGTCCGAGAGAGAGAGAGCCCGAGAGAGAGAGCCCGAGAGAGAGAGAGAGAGAGAGAGAGAGAGAGAGAGTGAAAGATAGAGAGAGAGAGAGTGAGAGAGAGAGAGCCCGAGAGAGAGAGAGAGAGAGCCCGAGAGAGTGAGAGAGAGAGAGCCCGAGAGAGAGCCCGAGAGAGTGAGAGCCTGAGAGAGAGAGCCCGAGAGAGAGAGCCCGAGAGACAGAGAGAGAGCCCGAGAGAGAGAGAGCCGAGAGAGTGAGAGAGAGAGAGCCCGAGAGAGAGAGAGCCCGAGAGAGAGAGAGCCCGAGAGAGAGAGAGCCCGAGAGAGAGAGAGCCCGAGAGAGAGCCCGAGAGAGAGAGAGCCCGAGAGAGAGAGAGAGCCCGAGAGAGAGAGAGAGCCCGAGAGAGAGAGAGAGAGCCCGAGAGAGAGAGAGCCCGAGAGAGAGAGAGCCCGAGAGAGAGAGCCCGAGAGAGAGAGGGAGCCCGAGAGAGAGAGGGAGCCCGAGAGAGAGAGAGGAGAGAGCCCGAGAGAGAGAGAGGAGAGAGCCCGAGAGAGAGAGGAGAGAGAGAGAGGGGAGAGAGAGAGAGCCCGAGAGAGAGAGAGCCCGAGAGAGAAAGGGAGCTAGAGATTTAGACTAAAGACAAGTACTAATAATGCTGTGGTGGTCCAGTCAGATTTGAGGTGAACGGACGTCTTTGAAAGGAGATCCATCTCCGGCACTTTCCCTGATTAGAATGGGCATTAAAGATGGCGGCTTAACATGACCTGGCCTCAGAGAGAACACTAACAGATGGGGCCCTCTCCCACTCTCCCATCATCCTGTCTCCCCCATTTAACCCCCTGTCAGAGGGTGGCTGGAACCAGAAATCTGTGGGTCTGGCTTCCGGAAGAGTCAACTCTCCTCCTTCCTCGTGTTTCTCCACAGCCCCCTCTCAACACCCTACTCCCCCCTCTGGCCTGCAGCCTCCTCTCCCCCCCCCCACACCCCAACCTCTCTACCCCTCCAACATTAATGCATGTACTGTCTTTGTTGTCCTGACAACATCTACATTACTACATGTACTGTCTTTGTTGTCCTGACAACGTCTACATTACTATATGTATTGTTTTTGTTGTCCTGACGACATCTACATTACTACATGTACTGTCTTTGTTGTCCTGACAACGTCTACATTACTACAGTTACTGTAGTTTGTTGTCCTGACAACGTCTACATTATTATATTGAATGTAGGTTGTTGTCCTGACAACATCTGCATTACAACATTCACTGTGGTGTCTTGTCCTGACAACGTCTACATTACTACATTTACTGTAGGTTGTTGTCCTGACAACGTCTACATTACCACTAGACAGAGCTACTAGATAAAATCCTACCAGGGAAAAACGATCTTTGTTGAGTGAATTACATTAAGGCAGTAATATGAAAAAAGTCCCCAGGAAATAGTTTCACACTTCTAACGAGAGTTAAGACTTAAACATACGCAAGGTGGTTAATTATGTATTACTGTGGTGGCTGTGTGATGTTGGTTACTGACAGAGAAACGCACTTGTTTTCAGACGCAGCTAGTTTGTGTAGTAGCAGCAGGGTCGCCTGGAGCAGAGGAGCTGTTAGTGTCTGTCAACCATCGCTCTGCACTTCATCCATCCACGCTGACAGACAGGAGAGCTGCCAACCTCTCTGTCTCATGTCTCTGTCTCTCCCTCTGACTGACTACCTCACGGGACATCCCAACCTCTCTCTCTCTCTCCTGTCTCTGTATCTCCCTCTGACTGAGTACCTCACGGGACATCCCAACTCTCTCTCTTTCTCTCCCTCCCTCCCTCTCTCCCCCTCTGTATCTCCCTCTGACTGACTACCTCACGGGACATCCCAACTCGCTCTCTTTCTCTCCCTCCCTCCCTCTCTCCCCTCTGTATCTCCCTCTGACTGACTACCTCACGGGACATCCCAACTCTCTCTCTTTCTCTCCCTCCCTCCCTCTCTCCCCCTCTGTATCTCCCTCTGACTGACTACCTCACGGGACATCCCAACCTCTCTCTCTCTCTCCCTCCCTCCCTCTCTCTCCCTCTGACTGAGTACCTCACGGGACATCCCAACCTCTCTCTCTCTCTCCCCCTCTGTCTCTCCCTCTGACTGACTACCTCACGGGACATCCCAACCTCTCTCCCTCTCCCTCTCTCTCTCCCCCTCTGACTGAGTACCTCACGGGACATCCCAACCTCTCTCCCTCTCTCTCTCCCCCTCTGTCTGAGTACCTCACGGGACATCCCAACCACTCTGACAGGAGCATCTCAGACTCATCACAACCACACTGGTTTCAAACAGAACCAGGCCAACAGAACCAGGCCAACAGAACCAGGCCAACAGTACCAGGCCAACAGAACCAGGCCAACAGAACCAGGCCAACAGTACCAGGCCAACAGTACCAGGCCAACAGTACCAGGCCAACAGTACCAGGCCAACAGAACCAGGCCAACAGAACCAGGCCAACAGAACCAGGCCAACAGTACCAGGCCAGCAGAACCAGGCCAACAGTACCAGGCCAACAGAACCAGGCCAACAGAACCAGGCCAACAGTACCAGGCCAACAGAAACCAGAATCTCACTGAACTAACTTCCAACACCAGTATTACTGTTATTTTAAAGACGTGACGAGAGACCGTGGAGAGGAGCAGCTTGTGATTTCAGTGTATTATTGTTGTTCAGTAATGGAGACTTACTTCTCCAAACGAGACTTACTTCTCCCCCCCCCCCTCCTCTCTAGACACCTGCAGTAACTCATTTCTGATTCCTTAACGACTGTAACCTGTCGTCTGAATGCCTCTTGCTGTGTTGCCGTGTGACTCTCTCCTCAAACATTAATTACACATGAAGGTGTACGAGAACAACATACTTCATCATCACGACACACACACACACACACACACACACACACACACACACACACACACACACACACACAGGACAATGTACTACATCGTTATGGCTCAGAGGCTGGGAAGGCCCCTGGTGCAACAGCACACAGCTGTACATATGTTACACACACACACACACACACACACACACACACACACACACACACAGGACAATGTACTACATCGTTATGGCTCAGAGGCAGGGAAGGCCCCTGGTGCAACAGCACACAGCTGTACATATGTTACACACACACACACACACACACACACACACACACAGGACAATGTACTACATCGTTATGGCTCAGAGGCTGGGAAGGCCCCTGGTGCAACAGCACACAGCTGTACATATGTTACACACACACACACACACACACACACACACACACACACACACACACACACACACACACACACACACACACACACACACACACAGACAATGTACTACATCGTTATGGCTCAGAGGCAGGGAAGGCCCCTGGTGCAACAGCACACAGCTGTACATATGTTACACACACACACACACACACACACACACACACACAGGACAATGTACTACATCGTTATGGCTCAGAGGCAGGGAAGGCCCCTGGTGCAACAGCACACAGCTGTACATATGTTACACACACACACACACACACACACACACACACAGGACAATGTACTACATCGTTATGGCTCAGAGGCTGGGAAGGCCCCTGGTGCAACAGCACACAGCTGTACATATGTTACACACACAAACACACACACACACACACACCTCTTTCTCTCCCCGTCAACACTGCAGGTGATGGAGAGACAATGGCACTGGTCCCCCTGATCCGACTCCTGGTCCCTCAATATATTAATGTGTGTCCCTGAGTGGAAACCTGCACCAAATTACACTGACCCCCTCACTGGCAGACACACACCCAAGAGGACACTCCTAGGAGCTGCTGCCTCCCAGAACGGCTTCAAATACTATTTGAAATGTATTTCAAATACTTTATTGGTGTTTAATTAAGCTGAAACCAATAAAACAGTCCCAGAACCGTAAAACAATGCCGTCTCACATTCCAGGGAGACTGGGGCATTCTGGGATGAAAGGATTTGAACGGTTTCAAATAGTGTTTGAACCCATGTCTTCTATGAGCAGAGGAAGGAAAGCACTAAGGGCCTAAACACTAAGCCTGTGATCTGCATTTTTACAACAAAGCATTTCTTCTCCATTAATGGGAAAGCAGCTGAATCTATAGCCACGTATTGTGTTATTATTATTATTATTATTTCGAGACATTGATAACAAAAAAAAATAACAAAAAATAATGAATAAAGTGGTTTGAACTTGAAGAGAAGTTGCAGGAAATCATTGTATTGTTTGTGTCAACCAGGACAAGGAGGGTCGAGTGACTATTGAACCCAACACACAAAGTAGAAAACAAACAAAGTCCTTTCATAACAGGCTCCTGAGAGTCAAAGTGGAAGAAAACAGTCGAACACCACTGGGACGACTCCCACTGCAGGAATAAAACTAACTAAACAGCAAACAATTTAGTGTTTTAAGTCTGAACGGCATCAAGGGTCCATTTGAGAAATGGTTTACGAGTCAAAGAGAGCTGCTGAAGTGTGAGAAACACACAGGTTTCTGAGCCAATGGAAGAGCTGAAATGTCACCCAGGGACAACACATGGCAGACCTCACCACACGAACCAGAGCTTTAACAGCTCAACCGCTTCTGTTGGTTTGGCAATGCAGTACTGAATGGAACTAGGAACTCAAAAGCACTTCTGCTGCACCTGCGATAACATCTGGAAAAAAATACACGACCCGATAGAATTTAATTTGATATGAAACCGCAGTGCTATGCCTATTGAACACAACAACGGGCTGTCGACTGGCTGTCTACCAGTCTGGGCAGGTGAACTAACAGGTAAATCAGGTGAACTCATCAACCTGAGATAATGTAGGATATGGGCGAACTAACAGCAGGATCAGGTGAACTCATCAACCTGAGATAATGTAGGATATGGGCGAACTAACAGCAAGATCAGGTGAGACAATGACCCTGAGATAATGAAGGAAGGGGTGAACTAACAGCAGGATTAGGTGAACTCATGAACCTGAGATAATGACACTGAGATAATGAAGGAAGGGGTGAACTAACAGCAGGATCAGGTGAGATAATGACCCTGAAATAATGAAAGAAGGAGTGAACTAACAGCATGATCAGGTGAGATAATGAGCCTGAGATAATGTAGAAAGGAGTGAACTCATGACCCTGAGATAATGTAGAAAGGAGTGAACTCATGACCCTGAGATAATGTAGATATGAGTGAACTCATGACCCTGAGATAATGTAGGAAGGAGTGAACTCATGACCCTGGGATAATGTAGAAATGAGTGAACTCATGACCCTGGGATAATGTAGAAAGGAGTGAACTCATGACCCTGAGATAATGTAGGAAGGAGTGAACTCATGACCCTGGGATAATGTAGAAAGGAGTGAACGCATGACCCTGAGATAATGCAGGAAGGAGTGAACTCATGACCATGGGATAATGTAGAAAGGAGTGAACTCATGACCATGGGATAATGTAGAAAGGAGTGAACTCATGACCCTGAGATAATGTAGAAAGGAGTGAACTCATGACCCTGAGATAATGTAGGAAGGAGTGAACTCATGACCCTGTGATAATGTAGAAAGGAGTGCACTCATGACCCTGCAATAATGTAGAAAGGAGTGAACTCATGACCCTGGGATAATGTAGAAAGGAGTGAACTCATGACCCTGAGATAATGTAGAAAGGGGCCCGTGTAACAACGCTAGCAGCAGAAGCCAAGAAGAAATCTAAATCAGTAGTACTATTTCTATGGCAACAGCCTATAGGCCACTCAGCCTGCACGCCACAGTAGAGCAGCCTTCCTTTAACACAATGCTCAGACAAGCCGAGGGGAAAACAGAGTGGGTCTGGAGACTAAACAAGAAGCTGCAGCAGTCAGAGAACTCACAGTGTTGTGTGTAACCTTCACTGAGAACAGATCAGGGTGTGTGTGTGTGTGTGTGTGTGTGTGTGTGTGTGTGTGTGTGTGTGTGTGTGTGTGGCGGCCTCACAGGGAGCATGAAGCACGAGACTAAATACAGAGAGAGTTCATGAGGTCAGAGACAAAGAGATGATTCAACACTAGAGACTGGGACACTGCACAGAGACACAGCCTGGGACAGATGGAGACTGGGACACTGCACAGAGACACAGCCTGGGACAGGTAGAGACTGGGACACTGCACAGAGACACAGCCTGGGACAGAGACAGGTGGAGACTGGGACACTGCACAGAGACACAGCCTGGGACAGGTGGAGACTGGGACGCTGCACAGAGACACAGCCTGGGACAGATGGAGACTGGGACACTGCACAGAGACACAGCCTGGGACAGATGGAGACTGGGACACTGCACAGAGACACAGCCTGGGACAGAGACAGATGGAGACTGGGACACTGCACAGAGACACAGCCTGGGACAGAGACAGATGGAGACTGGGACACTGCACAGAGACACAGCCAGGGACTGGGACAGATGGAGACTGGGACAATGCACAGAGACACAGCCAGGGACTGGGACCGATGGAGACTGGGACACTGCACAGAGACACAG
Source organism: Oncorhynchus masou masou (assembly GCF_036934945.1). NCBI lineage: Eukaryota > Metazoa > Chordata > Actinopteri > Salmoniformes > Salmonidae > Oncorhynchus > Oncorhynchus masou. The sequence continues at coordinate 97,268,912 of NC_088240.1, read as the reverse complement.
CCTGGGACAGGTGGAGACTGGGACACTGCACAGAGACACAGCCTGGGACAGGTGGAGACTGGGACACTGCACAGAGACACAGCCTGGGACAGATGGAGGTTGGGACACTGCACAGAGACACAGCCTGGGACAGGTGGAGACTGGGACACTGCACAGAGACACAGCCTGGGACAGAGACAGGTGGAGACTGGGACACTGCACAGAGACACAGTCTGGGACAGATGGAGACTGGGACACTGCACAGAGACACAGCCTGGGACAGATGGAGACTGGGACACTGCACAGAGACACAGCCTGGGACAGATGGAGACTGGGACACTGCACAGAGACACAGCCAGGGACAGATGGAGACTGGGACACTGCACAGAGACACAGCCTGGGACAGAGACAGATGGAGACTGGGACACTGCACAGAGACACAGCCTGGGACAGAGACAGATGGAGACTGGGACACTGCACAGAGACACAGCCAGGGACTGGGACAGATGGAGACTGGGACAATGCACAGAGACACAGCCAGGGACTGGGACCGATGGAGACTGGGACACTGCACAGAGACACAGCCAGGGACTGGGACAGATGGAGACTGGGACACTGCACAGAGACACAGCCTGGGACAGAGACAGATGGAGACTGGGACACTGCACAGAGACACAGCCTGGGACAGAGACAGATGGAGACTGGGACACTGCACAGAGACACAGCCAGGGACTGGGACAGATGGAGACTGGGACAATGCACAGAGACACAGCCAGGGACTGGGACAGATGGAGACTGGGACACTGCACAGAGACACAGCCAGGGACTGGGACAGATGGAGACTGGGACACTGCACAGAGACACAGCCTGGGACAGATGGAGACTGGGACACTGCACAGAGACACAGCCAGGGACTGGGACCGATGGAGACTGGGACAATGCACAGAGACACAGCCAGGGACTGGGACAGATGGAGACTGGGACACTGCACAGAGACACAGCCAGGGACTGGGACAGATGGAGACTGGGACACTGCACAGAGACACAGCCTGGGACAGAGACAGATGGAGACTGGGACACTGCACAGAGACACAGCCTGGGACAGATGGAGACTGGGACAATGCACTCTTTCAGAGGAAGAGGTGAGAGAGAAAGACTGAAACAGGTAAAGAGAGAGAGACTCAGAGAAAGACAAAGAGAGAGACAGACTCAGAGAAAGAGGTAGAGAGAGAGAGACTCAGAGAAAGACAAAGAGAGAGACAGACTCAGAGAAAGAGGTAGAGAGAGAGAGACTCAGAGAAAGACAAAGAGAGAGACAGACTCAGAGAAAGAGGTAGAGAGAGAGAGATTCAGAGAAAGAGGTAAAGAGAGAGAGAGACTCAGAGAAAGACAAAGATAGACTCAGAGAAAGAGGTAAAGAGATACTCAGAGAAAGAGGTAAAAGAGAGAGAGACTCAGAGAAAGAGGTAAGAGAGAGAGAGACTCAGAGAAAAAGGTAAAGAGAGAGACTCGGAGAGAGAGGTAAAGAGAGAGAGAGAGACTCAGAGAGAGAGGTAAAGAGAGAGAGACTCAGAGAAAGAGGTAGAGAGAGACTCAGAGAAAGAGGTAAGAGGGATACTCAGAGAAAGAGGTAAAGAGAGAGAGACTCAGAGAAAGAGGTAAAGAGAGAGAGACTCAGAGAAAGAGGTAGAGAGAGAGACTCAGAGAAAGAGGTAGAGAGAGAGAGACTCAGAGAAAGAGGTAGAGAGAGAGAGAATCAGAGAAATAGGTAGAGAGAGAGATACTCAGAGAGAAAGAGGTAAGAGAGAGAGAGACTCAGAGAGAAAGAGGTAAGAGAGAGAGAGACTCAGAGAGAAAGAGGTAAAGAGAGAGAGACAGACTCAGAGAAAGAGGTAAAGAGAGAGAGAGAGGTAAAGAGAGAGGTAAGAGAGAGATCATAAAAGAGAGAGAGAGGGACTCAGAGAAGGAGGTAAAGAAAGAGACTCGGAGAGAGGGGTAAAGAGAGAGATTCTAAAAGAGAGAGAGGGACTCAGAGGAGGTGGTACAGAAAGAGACTCGGAGAGAGGGGTAAAGAGAGAGATACTAAAAGAGAGAGAGGGACTCAGAGAAGGAGGTAAAGAAAGAGACTCGGAGAGAGGGGTAAAGAGAGAGATACTAAAAGAGAGAGAGGGACTCAGAGAAGGAGGTAAAGAAAGAGACTCGGAGAGAGGGGTAAAGAGAGAGATACTAAAAGAGAGAGAGGGACTCAGAGAAGGAGGTAAAGAAAGAGACTCGGAGAGAGGGGTAAAAGAGAGAGATACTAAAAGAGAGAGAGGGACTCAGAGAAGGAGGTAAAGAAAGAGACTCAGAGAGAGGGGTAAAGAGAGAGATACTAAAAGAGAGAGAGGGACTCAGAGAAGGAGGTAAAGAAAGAGACTCGGAGAGAGGGGTAAAGAGAGAGATACTAAAAGAGAGAGAGGGACTCAGAGAAGGAGGTACAGAAAGAGACTCGGAGAGAGGGGTAAAGAGAGAGATACTAAAAGAGAGAGAGGGACTCAGAGAAGGAGGTAAAGAAAGAGACTCGGAGAGAGGGGTAAAGAGAGAGATACTAAAAGAGAGAGAGAGGGACTCAGAGAAGGAGGTAAAGAAAGAGACTCGGAGATAGGGGTAAAGAGAGAGATTCTAAAAGAGAGAGAGGGACTCAGAGAAGGAGGTACAGAAAGAGACTCGGAGAGAGGGGTAAAGAGAGAGATACTAAAAGAGAGAGAGGGACTCAGAGAAGGAGGTAAAGAAAGAGACTCGGAGAGAGGGGTAAAGAGAGAGATACTAAAAGAGAGAGAGGGACTCGGAGAAGGAGGTAAAGAAAGAGACTCGGAGAGAGGGGTAAAGAGAGAGATACTAAAGGAGAGAGAGGGACTCAGAGAAGGAGGTAAAGAAAGAGACTCGGAGAGAGGGGTAAAGAGAGAGATACTAAAAGAGAGAGGGACTCAGAGAAGGAGGTACAGAAAGAGACTCGGAGAGAGGGGTAAAGAGAGAGATACTAAAAGAGAGAGAGATACTCAGAGAAGGAGGTAAAGAAAGACTCAGAGAGAGGGGTAAAGAGAGAGAGAGGTAAAGAGAGAGGGACTCAGAGAAGGAGGTAAAGAAAGAGACTCGGAGAGAGGGGTAAAGAGAGAGATACTAAAAGAGAGAGAGGGACTCAGAGAAGGAGGTACAGAAAGAGACTCGGAGAGAGGGGTAAAGAGAGAGATACTAAAAGAGAGAGAGGGACTCAGAGAAGGAGGTAAAGAAAGAGACTCAGAGAGAGGGGTAAAGAGAGAGATACTAAAAGAGAGGGACTCAGAGAAGGAGGTACAGAAAGAGACTCAGAGAGAGGGGTAAAGAGAGAGATACTAAAAGAGAGAGAGGGACTCAGAGAAGGAGGTAAAGAAAGAGACTCGGAGAGAGGGGTAAAGAGAGAGATACTAAAAGAGAGAGAGGGACTCAGAGAAGGAGGTAAAGAAAGAGACTCAGAGAGAGGGGTAAAGAGAGAGATACTAAAAGAGAGAGAGGGACTCAGAGAAGGAGGTAAAGAAAGAGACTCGGAGAGAGGGGTAAAGAGAGAGATACTAAAAGAGAGAGAGGGACTCAGAGAAGGAGGTAAAGAAAGAGACTCGGAGAGAGGGGTAAAGAGAGAGATACTAAAAGAGAGAGAGGGACTCAGAGAAGGAGGTAAAGAAAGAGACTCGGAGAGAGGGGTAAAGAGAGAGATACTAAAAGAGAGAGAGGGACTCAGAGAAGGAGGTAAAGAAAGAGACTCGGAGAGAGGGGTAAAGAGAGAGATACTAAAAGAGAGAGAGGGACTCAGAGAAGGAGGTAAAGAAAGAGACTCGGAGAGAGGGGTAAAGAGAGAGATACTAAAAGAGAGAGAGGGACTCAGAGAAGGAGGTAAAGAAAGAGACTCGGAGAGAGGGGTAAAGAGAGAGATACTAAAAGAGAGAGAGGGACTCAGAGAAGGAGGTAAAGAAAGAGACTCAGAGAGAGGGGTAAAGAGAGAGATACTAAAAGAGAGAGAGGGACTCAGAGAAGGAGGTAAAGAAAGAGACTCAGAGAGAGGGGTAAAGAGAGAGATACTAAAAGAGAGAGAGGGACTCAGAGAAGGAGGTAAAGAAAGAGACTCGGAGAGAGGGGTAAAGAGAGAGATACTAAAAGAGAGAGAGGGACTCAGAGAAGGAGGTACAGAAAGAGACTCGGAGAGAGGGGTAAAGAGAGAGATACTAAAAGAGAGAGAGGGACTCAGAGAAGGAGGTACAGAAAGAGACTCAGAGAGAGGGGTAAAGAGAGAGATACTAAAAGAGAGAGAGATACTCAGAGAAGGAGGTAAAGAAAGACTCAGAGAGAGGGGTAAAGAGAGAGAGAGGTAAAGAGAGAGGGACTCAGAGAAGGAGGTAAAGAAAGAGTCTCGGAGAGAGGGGTAAAGAGAGAGATACTAAAAGAGAGAGAGGGACTCAGAGAAGGAGGTACAGAAAGAGACTCAGAGAGAGGGGTAAAGAGAGAGATACTAAAAGAGAGAGAGGGACTCAGAGAAGGAGGTAAAGAAAGAGACTCAGAGAGAGGGGTAAAGAGAGAGATACTAAAAGAGAGAGAGGGACTCAGAGAAGGAGGTACAGAAAGAGACTCAGAGAGAGGGGTAAAGAGAGAGATACTAAAAGAGAGAGAGGGACTCAGAGAAGGAGGTAAAGAAAGAGACTCGGAGAGAGGGGTAAAGAGAGAGATACTAAAAGAGAGAGAGGGACTCAGAGAAGGAGGTAAAGAAAGAGACTCAGAGAGAGGGGTAAAGAGAGAGATACTAAAAGAGAGAGAGGGACTCAGAGAAGGAGGTAAAGAAAGAGACTCAGAGAGAGGGGTAAAGAGAGAGATACTAAAAGAGAGAGAGGGACTCAGAGAAGGAGGTAAAGAAAGAGACTCGGAGAGAGGGGTAAAGAGAGAGATACTAAAAGAGAGAGAGGGACTCAGAGAAGGAGGTACAGAAAGAGACTCAGAGAGAGGGGTAAAGAGAGAGATACTAAAAGAGAGAGAGATACTCAGAGAAGGAGGTAAAGAAAGACTCAGAGAGAGGGGTAAAGAGAGAGAGAGGTAAAGAGAGAGGGACTCAGAGAAGGAGGTAAAGAAAGAGACTCGGAGAGAGGGGTAAAGAGAGAGATACTAAAAGAGAGAGAGGGACTCAGAGAAGGAGGTAAAGAAAGAGACTCGGAGAGAGGGGTAAAGAGAGAGATACTAAAAGAGAGAGAGGGACTCAGAGAAGGAGGTACAGAAAGAGACTCAGAGAGAGGGGTAAAGAGAGAGATACTAAAAGAGAGAGAGATACTCAGAGAAGGAGGTAAAGAAAGACTCAGAGAGAGGGGTAAAGAGAGAGAGAGGTAAAGAGAGAGGGACTCAGAGAAGGAGGTAAAGAAAGAGACTCGGAGAGAGGGGTAAAGAGAGAGATACTAAAAGAGAGAGAGGGACTCAGAGAAGGAGGTAAAGAAAGAGACTCGGAGAGAGGGGTAAAGAGAGAGATACTAAAAGAGAGAGAGGGACTCAGAGAAGGAGGTAAAGAAAGAGACTCGGAGAGAGGGGTAAAGAGAGAGATACTAAAAGAGAGAGAGAGGGACTCAGAGAAGGAGGTAAATAAAGAGACTCGGAGAGAGGGGTAAAGAGAGAGATTCTAAAAGAGAGAGAGGGACTCAGAGAAGGAGGTAAAGAAAGAGACTCAGAGAGAGGGGTAAAGAGAGAGATACTAAAAGAGAGAGAGGGACTCAGAGAAGGAGGTAAAGAAAGAGACTCAGAGAGAGGGGTAAAGAGAGAGATACTAAAAGAGAGAGAGGGACTCAGAGAAGGAGGTAAAGAAAGAGACTCAGAGAGAGGGGTAAAGAGAGAGATACTAAAAGAGAGAGAGGGACTCAGAGAAGGAGGTAAAGAAAGAGACTCAGAGAGAGGGGTAAAGAGAGAGATACTAAAAGAGAGAGAGGGACTCGGAGAAGGAGGTAAAGAAAGAGACTCGGAGAGAGGGGTAAAGAGAGAGATACTAAAAGAGAGAGGGACTCAGAGAAGGAGGTAAAGAAAGAGACTCAGAGAGAGGGGTAAAGAGAGAGATACTAAAAGAGAGAGAGGGACTCAGAGGAGGAGGTAAAGAAAGAGACTCAGAGAGAGGGGTAAAGAGAGAGATACTAAAAGAGAGAGAGGGACTCAGAGGAGGAGGTAAAGAAAGAGACTCGGAGAGAGGGGTAAAGAGAGAGAGACTCAGAGAGAGGGGTAAAGAGAGAGATACTAAAAGAGAGAGAGGGACTCAGAGAAGGAGGTAAAGAAAGAGACTCGGAGAGAGGGGTAAAGAGAGAGATACTAAAAGAGAGAGAGGGACTCAGAGAAGGAGGTAAAGAAAGAGACTCGGAGAGAGGGGTAAAGAGAGAGATACTAAAAGAGAGAGAGGGACTCAGAGAAGGAGGTAAAGAAAGAGACTCGGAGAGAGGGGTAAAGAGAGAGATACTAAAAGAGAGAGAGGGACTCAGAGAAGGAGGTACAGAAAGAGACTCGGAGAGAGGGGTAAAGAGAGAGATACTAAAAGAGAGAGAGGGACTCAGAGAAGGAGGTAAAGAAAGAGACTCAGAGAGAGGGGTAAAGAGAGAGATACTAAAAGAGAGAGAGGGACTCGGAGAGAGGGGTAAAGAGAGAGATACTAAAAGAGAGAGAGGGACTCGGAGAGAGGGGTAAAGAGAGAGATACTAAAAGAGAGAGAGGGACTCAGAGAAGGAGAGAGAAAAGACGGAGCTCTGCCTGGGGAGCAGATTAGGGCGTTTTAGTTTAGAGCATCAGAGTTAGGAGACATGAGATGCCCTAAACAGAGGCCTTGTGTACCAGAGTGGCCTCAACCACTTGATCCAGGCTTAATCTGCTCCTCATCTCCCACTTCATCACATCTTTAATTACCCTCTATACAGCACAGAGACTCAGACCTACGGAGACCCCCTCCACCACACACACAGTAGGGCTGGGAATTACCAGGGACCTCCCGATACCGTATCAACACAACACTTAGGTGGCTACACCACATGTATTACACTTGACAAGGTTCTACATACATTATTCATCTATACTACGATTTGATTGTTATTTGACGTTCCAAACATATTGCTCACGATACACAGCGTGGGATGCTGAGGACAAGGGAGGGAGGTTGAGGACAAGGGTGGGAGGTTGAGGACAAGGGATGGAGGTTGAGGACAAGGGTGGGAGGCTGAGGACAAGGGAGGGAGGCTGAGAACTAGGGAGGGAGGTTGAGGACAAGGGAGGGATGCTGAGGACAAGGGAGGGAGGTTGAGGACAAGGGATGGAGGTTGAGGACAAGGGATGGAGGTTGAGGACAAGGGAGTGAAGTTGAGGACAAGGGAGGGAGGCTGAGGACAAGGGTGGGAGGTTGAGGACAAGGGAGGGAGGCTGAGGACAAGGGAGGGAGGCTGAGGACAAGGGATGGAGGTTGAGGACAAGGGATGGAAGTTGAGGACAAGGGAGGGAGGCTGAGGACAAGGGTGGGAGGTTGAGGACAAGGGAGGGAGGTTGAGGACAAGGGAGGGAGGCTGAGGACAAGGGAGGGATGCTGAGGACAAGGGTGGGAGGTTGAGGACAAGGGAGGGAGGTTGAGGACAAGGGAGGGATGCTGAGGACAAGGGAGGGAGGTTGAGGACAAGGGAGGGATGGAGGTTGAGGACAAGGGAGGGAGGCTGAGGACAAGGGAGGGAGGGAGGTTGAGGACAAGGGAGGGAGGTTTAGGACAAGGGAGGGAGGGATGTTGAGGACAAGGGAGGGATGCTGAGGACAAGGGAGGGAGGTTGAGGACAAGGGAGGGAGGGAGGTTGAGGACAAGGGATGGAGGCTGAGGACAAGGGAGGGAGGTTGAGGACAAGGGAGGGAGGCTGAGGACAAGGGATGGAGGTTGAGGACAAGGGAGTGAAGTTGAGGACAAGGGAGGGATGCTGAGGACAAGGGATGGAGGTTGAGGACAAGGGAGGGAGGCTGAGGACAAGGGAGGGAGGGAGGTTGAGGACAAGGGAGGGAGGTTTAGGACAAGGGATGTTGAGGACAAGGGAGGGATGCTGAGGACAAGGGAGGGAGGTTGAGGACAAGGGAGGGAGGGAGGTTGAGGACAAGGGATGGAGGCTGAGGACAAGGGAGGGAGGTTGAGGACAAGGGAGGGAGGCTGAGGACAAGGGAGGGAGGCTGAGGACAAGGGAGGGAGGCTGAGGACAAGGGAGGGAGGTTGAGGACAAGGGAGGGAGGTTGAGGGAGGTTGAAGATAAGGGAGGGATGTTGAGGACAAGGAAGGGAGGTTGAGGACAAGGGATGGAGGCTGAGGACAAGGGAGGGAGGTTGAGGACAAGGGAGGGAGGGAGGTTGAGGACAAGGGAGGGAGGCTGAGGACAAGGGAGGGAGGCTGAGGACAAGGGAGGGAGGCTGAGGACAAGGGAGGGAGGCTGAGGACAAGGGAGGGAGGTTGAGGACAAGGGAGGGAGGTTGAGGGAGGTTGAAGATAAGGGAGGGATGTTGAGGACAAGGAAGGGAGGTTGAGGACAAGGAAGGGAGGGAGGTTGAGGACAAGGGAGGGAGGCTTAGGACAAGGGAGGGATGTTGAGGACAAGGGAGGGAGGTTGAGGACAAGCGAGGGAGGTTGAGGACAAGGAAGGGAGTGAGGCTGAGGACAAGGGAGGGAGTGAGGCTGAGGACAAGGGAGGGAGGCTGCTTGAGGACAAGGGAGAAAGGCTGTGGACAAGGGAGGGAGGCTGAGGACAAGGGAGGGAGGTTGGGGACAAGGGAGGGAGGTTGAGGACAAGTCCATCTTTCTGTTAAGCAGCCCGGGTAGATCAGACTGAAAACAAGCGGTTTGTTTTAAATGACAGGGATGAACTCAGAACCACGTGACGTACTTATGAATGACAATGGAGACAAGCCCATTTCCCCTGTACACATGTAATATCCCTGTTTATTTTCTTTACATCACAACATCATATTAAACTCTTCAGGACAGGATGGAACTGCATGGCTCGGAGAAGGACAGGAAGTGGACAAGACAGCATTCCTGGAAGTAAGACAAATTTGTAAGTCGCTCTGGATAAGAGCGTCTGCTAAATGACTTAAATGTAAATGTAAGTGGGAGAGAGAGAGGGGGGGGTATACTGTACTACAGTGGTAACCATGGGAGAGTGGGAGAGAGGGGGGGGTATACTGTACTACAGTGGTAACCATGTGGATTTAATATATAAGACAAGTGGGAGAGAGAGAGGGGGGGGTATACTGTACTACAGTGGTAACCATGTGGATTTAATATATAAGACAAGTGGGAGAGAGAGAGAGAGGGGGGGTATACTGTACTACAGTGGTAACCATGTGGATTTAATATATAAGACAAGTGGGAGAGAGAGAGAGAGGGGGGGGGGTATACTGTACTACAGTGGTAACCATGTGGATTTAATATATAAGACAAGTGGGAGAGAGAGAGAGAGGGGGGGGGGTATACTGTACTACAGTGGTAACCATGTGGATTTAATATATAAGACAAGTGGGAGAGAGAGAGAGAGGGGGGGGGTATACTGTACTACAGTGGTAACCATGTGGATTTAATATATAAGACAAGTGGGAGAGAGAGAGAGAGGGGGGGGGGGTATACTGTACTACAGTGGTAACCATGTGGATTTAATATATAAGACAAGTGGGAGAGAGAGAGAGAGAGGGGGGGTGGTATACTGTACTACAGTGGTAACCATGTGGATTTAATATATAAGACAAGTGGGAGAGAGAGAGAGGGGGGGGTATACTGTACTACAGTGGTAACCATGTGGATTTAATATATAAGACAAGTGGGAGAGAGAGAGGGGGGGGTATACTGTACTACAGTGGTAACCATGTGGATTTAATATATAAGACAAGTGGGAGAGAGAGAGGGGGGGGGTATACTGTACTACAGTGGTAACCATGTGGATTTAATATATAAGACAAGTGGGAGAGAGAGAGAGGGGGGTATACTGTACTACAGTGGTAACCATGTGGATTTAATATATAAGACAAGTGGGAGAGAGAGAGAGGGGGGGGTATACTGTACTACAGTGGTAACCATGTGGATTTAATATATAAGACAAGTGGGAGAGAGAGAGTGGTAACCATGGGGGGGAGAGAGAGGGGGGGGGTATACTGTACTACAGTGGTAACCATGTGGATTTAATATATAAGACAAGTGGGAGAGAGAGAGGGGGGGGGTATACTGTACTACAGTGGTAACCATGTGGATTTAATATATAAGACAAGTGGGAGAGAGAGGGGGGGGGGTATACTGTACTACAGTGGTAACCATGTGGATTTAATATATAAGACAAGTGGGAGAGAGAGAGGGGGGGGGGTATACTGTACTACAGTGGTAACCATGTGGATTTAATATATAAGACAAGTGGGAGAGAGAGAGGGGGGGGGGTATACTGTACTACAGTGGTAACCATGTGGATTTAATATATAAGACAAGTGGGAGAGAGAGAGAGGGGGGGGGTATACTGTACTACAGTGGTAACCATGTGGATTTAATATATAAGACAAGTGGGAGAGAGAGAGAGGGGGGGGGGGTATACTGTACTACAGTGGTAACCATGTGGATTTAATATATAAGACAAGTGGGAGAGAGAGAGAGAGAGGGGGGGGGTATACTGTACTACAGTGGTAACCATGTGGATTTAATATATAAGACAAGTGGGAGAGAGAGAGAGGGGGGGGGGGTATACTGTACTACAGTGGTAACCATGTGGATTTAATATATAAGACAAGTGGGAGAGAGAGAGAGAGAGGGGGGGGTATACTGTACTACAGTGGTAACCATGTGGATTTAATATATAAGACAAGTGGGAGAGAGAGAGAGGGGGGGGTATACTGTACTACAGTGGTAACCATGTGGATTTAATATATAAGACAAGTGGGAGAGAGAGAGAGGGGGGGGGTATACTGTACTACAGTGGTAACCATGTGGATTTAATATATAAGACAAGTGGGAGAGAGAGAGAGAGGGGGGGTATACTGTACTACAGTGGTAACCATGTGGATTTAATATATAAGACAAGTGGGAGAGAGAGAGAGAGGGGGGTATACTGTACTACAGTGGTAACCATGTGGATTTAATATATAAGACAAGTGGGAGGGAGAGAGAGAGAGGGGGGGTATACTGTACTACAGTGGTAACCATGTGGATTTAATATATAAGACAAGTGGGAGAGAGAGAGAGGGGGGGTATACTGTACTACAGTGGTAACCATGTGGATTTAATATATAAGACAAGTGGGAGAGAGAGAGAGGGGGGGGTATACTGTACTACAGTGGTAACCATGTGGATTTAATATATAAGACAAGTGGGAGAGAGAGAGAGGGGGGGGGGGTATACTGTACTACAGTGGTAACCATGTGGATTTAATATATAAGACAAGTGGGAGAGAGAGAGAGGGGGGGTATACTGTACTACAGTGGTAACCATGTGGATTTAATATATAAGACAAGTGGGAGAGAGAGAGAGAGGGGGGGGGTATACTGTACTACAGTGGTAACCATGTGGATTTAATATATAAGACAAGTGGGAGAGAGAGAGAGAGAGAGGGGGGGGTATACTGTACTACAGTGGTAACCATGTGGATTTAATATATAAGACAAGTGGGAGAGAGAGAGGGGGGGTATACTGTACAGTACAGTGGTAACCATGTGGATTTAATATATAAGACAAGAGGGAGAGAGAGAGAGGGGGGGGGGGGTACTGTACTACAGTGGTAACCATGTGGATTTAATATATAAGACAAGTGGGAGAGAGAGAGAGGGGGGGGGGTATACTGTACTACAGTGGTAACCATGTGGATTTAATATATAAGACAAGTGGGAGAGAGAGAGAGAGAGGGGGGGGGTATACTGTACTACAGTGGTAACCATGTGGATTTAATATATAAGACAAGTGGGAGAGAGAGAGGGGGGGGGGGTATACTGTACTACAGTGGTAACCATGTGGATTTAATATATAAGACAAGTGGGAGAGAGAGAGAGAGAGAGGGGGGGGGGTATACTGTACTACAGTGGTAACCATGTGGATTTAATATATAAGACAAGTGGGAGAGAGAGAGGGGGGGTATACTGTACTACAGTGGTAACCATGTGGATTTAATATATAAGACAAGTGGGAGAGAGAGAGAGAGGGGGGGGGGGTATACTGTACTACAGTGGTAACCATGTGGATTTAATATATAAGACAAGTGGGAGAGAGAGAGAGGGGGGGGGGTATACTGTACTACAGTGGTAACCATGTGGATTTAATATATAAGACAAGTGGGAGAGAGAGAGGGGGGGCCCAGCATACTGTACTACAGTGGTAACCATGTGGATTTAATATATAAGACAAGTGGGAGAGAGAGAGAGAGAGAGAGAGGGGGGGGGGTATACTGTACTACAGTGGTAACCATGTGGATTTAATATATAAGACAAGTGGGAGAGAGAGAGAGAGGGGGTATACTGTACTACAGTGGTAACCATGTGGATTTAATATATAAGACAAGTGGGAGAGAGAGAGAGAGAGAGAGAGGGGGGGGGTATACTGTACTACAGTGGTAACCATGTGGATTTAATATATAAGACAAGTGGGAGAGAGAGAGGGGGGGGGTATACTGTACTACAGTGGTAACCATGTGGATTTAATATATAAGACAAGTGAGAGAGAGAGAGGGGGGGGGTATACTGTACTACAGTGGTAACCATGTGGATTTAATATATAAGACAAGTGGGAGAGAGAGAGAGGGGGGGGGTATACTGTACTACAGTGGTAACCATGTGGATTTAATATATAAGACAAGTGGGAGAGAGAGAGGGGGGGGTATACTGTACTACAGTGGTAACCATGTGGATTTAATATATAAGACAAGTGGGAGAGAGAGAGAGAGAGAGAGAGAGGGGGGGGTATACTGTACTACAGTGGTAACCATGTGGATTTAATATATAAGACAAGTGGGAGAGAGAGAGAGAGGGGGGGTATACTGTACTACAGTGGTAACCATGTGGATTTAATATATAAGACAAGTGAGAGAGAGAGAGGGGGGGGTATACTGTACTACAGTGGTAACCATGTGGATTTAATATATAAGACAAGTGGGAGAGAGAGAGAGGGGGGGGTATACTGTACTACAGTGGTAACCATGTGGATTTAATATATAAGACAAGTGGGAGAGAGAGAGGGGGGGGCATACTGTACTACAGTGGTAACCATGTGGATTTAATATATAAGACAAGTGGGAGAGAGAGAGAGAGAGAGAGAGAGGGGGGGGTATACTGTACTACAGTGGTAACCATGTGGATTTAATATATAAGACAAGTGGGAGAGAGAGAGAGGGGGGGGGTATACTGTACTACAGTGGTAACCATGTGGATTTAATATATAAGACAAGTGGGAGAGAGAGAGAGAGGGGGGGGTATACTGTACTACAGTGGTAACCATGTGGATTTAATATATAAGACAAGTGGGAGAGAGAGAGGGGGGGGGGTATACTGTACTACAGTGGTAACCATGTGGATTTAATATATAAGACAAGTGGGAGAGAGAGAGAGGGGGGGGGGGTATACTGTACTACAGTGGTAACCATGTGGATTTAATATATAAGACAAGTGGGAGAGAGAGAGAGAGGGGGGGGTATAATGTACTACAGTGGTAACCATGTGGATTTAATATATAAGACAAGTGGGAGAGAGAGAGAGAGAGAGAGAGGGGGGGTATACTGTACTACAGTGGTAACCATGTGGATTTAATATATAAGACAAGTGGGAGAGAGAGAGAGAGGGGGGGGGGTATACTGTACTACAGTGGTAACCATGTGGATTTAATATATAAGACAAGTGGGAGAGAGAGAGAGAGGGGGGGTATACTGTACTACAGTGGTAACCATGTGGATTTAATATATAAGACAAGTGGGAGAGAGAGAGGGGGGGGGGTATACTGTACTACAGTGGTAACCATGTGGATTTAATATATAAGACAAGTGGGAGAGAGAGAGAGAGGGGGGTATACTGTACTACAGTGGTAACCATGTGGATTTAATATATAAGACAAGTGGGAGAGAGAGAGGGGGGGGTATACTATACTACAGTGGTAACCATGTGGATTTAATATATAAGACAAGAGGGAGAGAGAGAGAGAGAGAGAGGGGGGGGTATACTGTACTACAGTGGTAACCATGTGGATTTAATATATAAGACAAGAGGGAGAGAGAGAGAGAGAGAGAGGGGGGGTATACTGTACTACAGTGGTAACCATGTGGAATTAATATATAAGACAAGTGGGAGAGAGAGAGGGGGGGGGTATACTGTACTACAGTGGTAACCATGTGGATTTAATATATAAGACAAGTGGGAGAGAGAGAGAGGGGGGGGGGGGGGGGTACTATACTACAGTGGTAACCATGTGGATTTAATATATAAGACAAGTGGGAGAGAGAGAGAGGGGGGGGTATACTGTACTACAGTGGTAACCATGTGGATTTAATATATAAGACAAGTGGGAGAGAGAGAGAGAGAGAGGGGGGGGGGGGGTATACTGTACTACAGTGGTAACCATGTGGATTTAATATATAAGACAAGTGGGAGAGAGAGAGAGAGGGGGGGTATACTGTACTACAGTGGTAACCATGTGGATTTAATATATAAGACAAGTGGGAGAGAGAGAGAGAGAGAGGGGGGGGGGACTATACTGTACTACAGTGGTAACCATGTGGATTTAATATATAAGACAAGTGGGAGAGAGAGAGGGGGGGTATACTGTACTACAGTGGTAACCATGTGGATTTAATATATAAGACAAGTGGGAGAGAGAGAGAGAGAGAGGGGGGGGGGGTATACTGTACTACAGTGGTAACCATGTGGATTTAATATATAAGACAAGTGGGAGAGAGTGAGGGGGGGGGTATACTGTACTACAGTGGTAACCATGTGGATTTAATATATAAGACAAGTGGGAGAGAGAGAGAGAGGGGGGGGGGGTATACTGTACTACAGTGGTAACCATGTGGATTTAATATATAAGACAAGTGGGAGAGAGAGAGAGGGGGGGGGGTATACTGTACTACAGTGGTAACCATGTGGATTTAATATATAAGACAAGTGGGAGAGAGAGAGAGAGAGAGGGGGGGGGGGGGTATACTGTACTACAGTGGTAACCATGTGGATTTAATATATAAGACAAGTGGGAGAGAGAGAGAGAGAGGGGGGGGGGTATACTGTACTACAGTGGTAACCATGTGGATTTAATATATAAGACAAGTGGGAGAGAGAGAGAGGGGGGGGGGGTATACTGTACTACAGTGGTAACCATGTGGATTTAATATATAAGACAAGTGGGAGAGAGAGAGAGGGGGGGGGGGTATACTGTACTACAGTGGTAACCATGTGGATTTAATATATAAGACAAGTGGGAGAGAGAGAGAGAGAGAGGGGGGGGGGGTATACTGTACTACAGTGGTAACCATGTGGATTTAATATATAAGACAAGTGGGAGAGAGAGAGAGGGGGGGGGTATACTGTACTACAGTGGTAACCATGTGGATTTAATATATAAGACAAGTGGGAGAGAGAGAGAGGGGGGGGTATACTGTACTACAGTGGTAACCATGTGGATTTAATATATAAGACAAGTGGGAGAGAGAGAGAGGGGGGGGGGGTATACTGTACTACAGTGGTAACCATGTGGATTTAATATATAAGACAAGTGGGAGAGAGAGAGAGAGAGAGGGGTATACTGTACTACAGTGGTAACCATGTGGATTTAATATATAAGACAAGTGGGAGAGAGAGGGGGGTATACTGTACTACAGTGGTAACCATGTGGAATTAATATGGTAAAATGTTACCATGCACACTGTGTTTAAAGATCTCTCCATTATAACAAAGAGATGTTTCACAGCTCTCAGATATCTCAGCTTTAAGACAAGGAGGAGAGGGGGGGGGAGAGGGGGGAGACACTGTCATACAGCGGACATTGCCAAGAAGCTAAAAGTTCACGGGGAGAGAAACACTGACTCCTGTAAGTATTCTGGAACAAGTTTGAGGAGACTCTAGGTACCAGACATCAGAGAGGGCCAGCATTACTCTAGGTACCAGACATCAGAGAGGTCCAGCATTACTCTACATACCAGACATCAGAGAGGTCCAGCATCACTCTACATACCAGACATCAGAGAGGACCAGCATTACTCTACATACCAGACATCAGAGAGGGCCAGCATTACTCTACATACCAGACATCAGAGTGGCCCAGCATTACTCTACATACCAGACATCAGAGAGGGCCAGCATTACTCTACATATCAGACATCAGAGAGGCCCAGCATGACTCTACATACCAGACATCAGAGAGGGCCAGCATTACTCTAGGTACCAGACATCAGAGTGGGCCAGCATTACTCTACATACCAGACATCAGAGTGGGCCAGCATTACTCTACATACCAGACATCAGAGAGGCCCAGCATGACTCTACATACCAGACATCAGAGAGGGCCAGCATTACTGTAGGTACCAGACATCAGAGTGGGCCAGCATTACTCTACATACCAGACATCAGAGTGGGCCAGCATTACTCTACATACCAGACATCAGAGAGGACCAGCATTACTCTACATACCAGACATCAGAGTGGGCCAGCATTACTCTACATACCAGACATCAGAGAGGACCAGCATTACTCTACATACCAGACATCAGAGAGGGCCAGCATTACTCTACATACCAGACATCAGAGAGGACCAGCATTACTCTACATACCAGACATCAGAGAGGCCCAGCATTACTCTACATACCAGACATCAGAGAGGACCAGCATTACTCTACATACCAGACATCAGAGAGGACCAGCATTACTCTACATACCAGATATCAGAGAGGCCCAGCATGACTCTACATACCAGACATCAGAGAGGACCAGCATTACTCTACATACCAGACATCAGAGAGGACCAGCATTACTCTAGATACCAGACATCAGAGAGGACCAGCATGACTCTAGGTACCAGACATCAGAGAGGCCCAGCATTACTCTAGGTACCAGACATCAGAGAGGGCCAGCATTACTCTACATACCAGACATCAGAGAGGCCCAGCATTACTCTAGGTACCAGACATCAGAGAGGACCAGCATTACTCTACATACCAGACATCAGAGAGGCCCAGCATGACTCTACATACCAGACATCAGAGAGGCCCAGCATTACTCTACATACCAGACAACAGAGAGGCCCAGCATTACTCTACATACCAGACATCAGAGAGGGCCAGCATTACTCTACATACCAGACATCAGAGTGGGCCAGCATTACTCTACATACCAGACATCAGAGTGGGCCAGCATTACTCTACATACCAGACATCAGAGAGGCCCAGCATTACTCTACATACCAGACATCAGAGAGGCCCAGCATTACTCTACATACCAGACATCAGAGAGGCCCAGCATTACTCTACATACCAGACATCAGAGTGGGCCAGCATTACTCTACCTACCAGACATCAGAGAGGACCAGCATTACTCTAGATACCAGACATCAGAGAGGACCAGCATGACTCTAGGTACCAGACATCAGAGAGGCCCAGCATTACTCTAGGTACCAGACATCAGAGAGGGCCAGCATTACTCTACATACCAGACATTAGAGAGGCCCAGCATTACTCTAGGTACCAGACATCAGAGAGGACCAGCATTACTCTACATACCAGACATCAGAGAGGCCCAGCATGACTCTACATACCAGACATCAGAGAGGCCCAGCATTACTCTACATACCAGACATCAGAGAGGGCCAGCATTACTCTACATACCAGACATCAGAGAGGGCCAGCATTACTCTACATACCAGATATCAGAGAGGCCCAGCATGACTCTACATACCAGACATCAGAGAGGGCCAGCATTACTCTACATACCAGACATCAGAGAGGCCCAGCATTACTCTACATACCAGACATCAGAGAGGCCCAGCATTACTCTACATACCAGACATCAGAGAGGCCCAGCATTACTCTACATACCAGACATCAGAGTGGGCCAGCATTACTCTAGGTACCAGACATCAGAGAAGGCCAGCATTACTCTACATACCAGACATCAGAGAGGCCCAGCATTACTCTAGATACCAGACATCAGAGAGGCCCAGCATTACTCTACATACCAGACATCAGAGAGGGCCAGCATTACTCTACATACCAGACATCAGAGAGGGCCAGCATTACTCTACATACCAGACATCAGAGAGGCCCAGCATTACTCTACATACCAGACATCAGAGTGGGCCAGCATTACTCTACATACCAGACATCAGAGTGGGCCAGCATCACTCTACATACCAGACATCAGAGAGGACCAGCATCACTCTACATACCAGACATCAGAGTGGGCCAGCATTACTCTACATACCAGACATCAGAGTGGGCCAGCATTACTCTACATACCAGACATCAGAGAGGCCCAGCATTACTCTACATACCAGACATCAGAGAGGTCCAGCATTACTCTACATACCAGACATCAGAGAGGCCCAGCATTACTCTACATACCAGACATCAGAGTGGGCCAGCATTACTCTACCTACCAGACATCAGAGTGGGCCAGCATTACTCTACCTACCAGACATCAGAGTGGGCCAGCATTACTCTACATACCAGACATCAGAGAGGCCCAGCATTACTCTACATACCAGACATCAGAGTGGGCCAGCATTACTCTACATACCAGACATCAGAGTGGGCCAGCATTACTCTACATACCAGACATCAGAGAGGGCCAGCATTACTCTACATACCAGACATCAGAGAGGCCCAGCATTACTCTACATACCAGACATCAGAGTGGGCCAGCATTACTCTACATACCAGACATCAGAGAGGCCCAGCATTACTCTAAATACCAGACATCAGAGTGGGCCAGCATTACTCTACATACCAGACATCAGAGTGGGCCAGCATTACTCTACATACCAGACATCAGAGAGGACCAGCATCACTCTACATACCAGACATCAGAGTGGGCCAGCATTACTCTACATACCAGACATCAGAGTGGGCCAGCATTACTCTACATACCAGACATCAGAGTGGGCCAGCATTACTCTACATACCAGACATCAGAGAGGACCAGCATCACTCTACATACCAGACATCAGAGTGGGCCAGCATTACTCTACATACCAGACATCAGAGTGGGCCAGCATTACTCTACATACCAGACATCAGAGTGGGCCAGCATTACTCTACATACCAGACATCAGAGAGGGCCAGCATTACTCTACATACCAGACATCAGAGTGGGCCAGCATTACTCTACATACCAGACATCAGAGAGGGCCAGCATTACTCTACATACCAGACATCAGAGTGGGCCAGCATGACTCTACATACCAGACATCAGAGAGGTCCAGCATGACTCTATATACCAGACATCAGAGAGGCCAAGCACTACTCTACACACCAGACATCAGAGAGGTCCAGCATGACTCTACATACCAGACATCAGAGAGGGTCAGCATGACTCTACATACCAGACATCAGAGAGGGCCAGCATTACTCTACATACCAGACATCAGAGTGGGCCAGCATTACTCTAGGTACCAGACATCAGAGTGGGCCCTCACTCACTTATTCTGCCCTCCACTCCTTTGGCCCAACCAACCAAATGTCAATCAAATTTCATAGTTTAAGTTGTAATATTTATTTGAGCTGAGGCGAGACTAAACAATCTGCGTGAGAGTTTGTTTGCTTTGGAAAATTAAAATTCTTCAGAGTGGATGGACATGACAGGAGAGGGGGCCTAGGACTAAGAGTGTGTGAGAGTGTGTGAGAGAAGGGGGAGGTAGAGACAGGGAGAGGAGAGAGGGCCTAAGACTAAGTGTGTGTGAGAGAAGGGGGAGATAGAGACAGGGAGCTAGAGAGCCTCAGAAGGGGGAGGAGAGAGCAAAAGGAGAGAGAGATGGAGAGAGAGGGGGAGAGAGAGTGAAAAGAGAGAGAGGCTGTGAGTAGAGAGGGAGGGAGGGAGAGAGAGCTGTGAGTAGAGATGGAGAGAGAGGGAGGGAGGGAGGGAGTAGCACCTTTAGAGACAGAAGCTCGGTTTCCAGCCAATTGGCGACAGAGGTTCATGCGTATATCAACTGCCTTGTTCAGAACGACAGATATTTACCTTGTCAGCTCGGGGAATTTGATAAAGGAGAAAAGTTGCTCATGTTAAAGTTTCGCTCAATAATTTTCTACAAATTATTATTAATTAGCGAAGTTAAAAAGCCAACTTTAGTAGGACCATGTGCACTTTGTAATTTGAATTTCCCTGGCAATTATACCATATAATAATATGGTCTTAAGAGTGCATTATGGCTGGGCCAAAATTAGAACAGGGCAGACCATCAGAATCCATTACTAATGATGGAGTAGTACCCCACAGTCACTGACTGGCTCCGTCCCAAATCACACCCTATTCCCTACGTAGTGCACTACTTCCGACCATATAAGTACAGTCTTGGAGTAGTAGCTCTACGTTATAAGTAGTACACTCGCTGTAGGGAATAAGGGAACCAATTGGGACGCATTTGGTTTTAGAGGTAAAAATAAGGAATTGATTAAAAATAAATTTGGTACAGATGCTAATTGTTTCAGATAATTAACGCTGCGAATATCTCCCAGCTATCACCGAAACATACTGAATGATCTCTGATGTTACAGCTTTTTAAAGCCAACTACTACTACTACTACTGATACAACTACTACTGCTACAACTACTACCACAACAACTACTGCTACTGATACAACTACTACTACTACTACTGCTACTACTGCTACTACTACTACTGATACTATTACTACTACTATTACTACTGCTACTACTATTACTACTACTATTACTACTGCTACTTCAACTACTGCTACTACTACTACCTCAACTACTACTACTACTACTACTGTTACTGCTACTACTATTACTACTACTATTACTACTACTACCTCAACTACTACTTCTACAACTACAACTGGTACTGCTGCTACTACTACTACTGCTACCACTACAACTACTACTGGTACTACTACTACTACTGATACCACTACAACTATTGCTACTACTACTGATACTACTACTACTACTACTACTGATACCACTACAACTATTGCTACTACTACTGCTACTACTACTACAACTATTGCTACTACTACTGATACTACTACTACTACTACCACTACTACTGATACCACTACAACTATTGCTACTACTACTACTACTACTACTACTACTGATACCACAACAACTATTGCTACTACTACTGATACTACTACTACTACTACTACTACTACTACTACTACTACTACTACTACTACTACTACTACGACTGATACTGCTACTACCGCTACTACTACTACTACTACTACCGCTACTACTACTACTACTACTAATACTGCTACTACTGATACCACTACTGCTACTACTACTGGTACTGCTACTACTACCGCTACTACTACTACTACTGATACTACTACTACTACTACCACCACTACTACTACTACTACTACTACTACTGATACTGCTACTACTGATACCACTACTGCTACTACTACTGGTACTGCTACTACTACTGCTACTACTACTACTACTGATACTGCTACTACTACTACTACTACTACTGATACTGCTACTACTACTACTACTGATACCACTACTGCTACCGATACCACTACTGCTACTACTACTGGTACTGCTACTACTACTGCTACTGCTACTACTACTGATACTGCTACTACTACTACTACTGATACTGCTACTACTACTACTACTGATACCACTACTGCTACCGATACCACTACTGCTACTACTACTGGTACTGCTACTACTACTGCTACTACTACTACTACTGATACTGCTACTTCTACTACTACTGATACTGCTACTACTACTACTACTACTGATACCACTACTGCTACCGATACCACTACTGCTACTACTACTACTACTACTGATACTGCTACTACTACTACTACTACTACTACTGATACCACTACTGCTTGCGATACCACTACTGCTACTACTACTGGTACTGCTACTACTACTACTACTACTTCTACTACTACTGCTACTACTACTGATACCACTACAACTACTGCTGCTACTACCGATACCACTACTGCTACTACTACCGATACCACTACTGCTACTACTACTGGTACTGCTACTACTACTACTAATACCACTACTGCTACTGATACCACTACTGCTACTACTACTGGTACTGCTACTACTACTGATACAACTACAACTACTGCTACTAGCCCTGTGGTGTGTGTGTGATAGGAACGGCAGCCCTGTGGTGTGTGTGTGATAGGAACAGCAGCCCTGTGGTGTGTGTGTGTGATAGGAACGGCAGCCCTGTGGTGTGTGTGTTTGATAGGAACGGCAGCCCTGTGGTGTGTGTGTGATAGGAACAGCAGCACTGTGGTGTGTGTGTGTGTGTATGATAGGAACGGTAGCCCTGTGGTGTGTGTGTGTGTGTGTGATAGGAACGGCAGCCCTGTGGTGTGTGTGTGTGATAGGAACGGCAGCCCTGTGGTGTGTGTGTGATAGGAACGGCAGCCCTGTGGTGTGTGTGTGTGTGATAGGAACGGCAGCCCTGTGGTGTGTGTGTGTGTGATAGGAACGGCAGCCCTGTGGTGTGTGTGTGTGATAGGAACGGCAGCCCTGTGGTGTGTGTGTGTGTGATAGGAACGGCAGCCCTGTGGTGTGTGTGTGTGTGTGATAGTAACGGCAGCCCTGTGGTGTGTGTGTGTGATAGGAACGGCAGCCCTGTGGTGTGTGTGTGATAGGAACGGCAGCCCTGTGGTGTGTGTGTGATAGGAACGGCAGCCCTGTGGTGTGTGTGTGTGTGTGATAGGAACGGCAGCCCTGTGGTGTGTGTGTGATAGGAACGGCAGCCCTGTGGTGTGTGTGTGATAGGAACGGCAGCCCTGTGGTGTGTGTGTGTGTGTGATAGGAACGGCAGCCCTGTGGTGTGTGTGTGATAGGAACGGCAGCCCTGTGGTGTGTGTGATAGGAACGGCAGCTCTGTGGGGTGTGTGTCTGATAGGAACGGCAGCCCTGTGGTGTGTGTGTGATAGGAACGGCAGCCCTGTGGTGTGTGTGTGTGATAGGAACAGCAGCCCTGTGGTGTGTGTGTGATAGGAACGGCAGCCCTGTGGTGTGTGTGTGATAGGAACGGCAGCTCTGTGGGGTGTGTGTCTGATAGGAACGGCAGCCCTGTGGTGTGTGTGTGTGTGTGATAGGAACGGCAGCCCTGTGGTGTGTGTGTGTGTGATAGGAACAGCAGCCCTGTGGTGTGTGTGTGATAGGAACGGCAGCCCTGTGGTGTGTGTGATAGGAACGGCAGCCCTGTGGTGTGTGTGTGATAGGAACGGCAGCCCTGTGGTGTGTGTGTGTGTGATAGGAACGGCAGCCCTGTGGTGTGTGTGTGATAGGAACGGCAGCCCTGTGGTGTGTGTGTGATAGGAACAGCAGCCCTGTGGTGTGTGTGTGATAGGAACGGCAGCCCTGTGGTGTGTGTGATAGGAACGGCAGCCCTGTGGTGTGTGTGTGATAGGAACGGCAGCCCTGTGGTGTGTGTGTGATAGGAACAGCAGCCCTGTGGTGTGTGTGTGATAGGAACAGCAGCCCTGTGGTGTGTGTGTGATAGGAACGGCAGCCCTGTGGTGTGTGTGTGTGTGTGTGTGTGTGTGTGATAGGAACAGCAGCCCTGTGGTGTGTGTGTGTGTGATAGGAACGGCAGCCCCGTGGTGTGTGTGTGTGTGTGTGTGATAGGAACAGCAGCCCTGTGGTGTGTGTGTGTGTGATAGGAACAGCAGCCCTGTGGTGTGTGTGTGTGTATGATAGGAACGGTAGCCCTGTGGTGTGTGTGTGTGATAGGAACGGCAGCCCTGTGGTGTGTGTGTGTGTATGATAGGAACGGTAGCCCTGTGGTGTGTGTGTGTGTATGATAGGAACGGTAGCCCTGTGGTGTGTGTGTGTGTGTGATAGGAACAGCAGCCCTGTGGTGTGTGTGTGTGTATGATAGGAACGGTAGCCCTGTGGTGTGTGTGTGTGTATGATAGGAACGGTAGCCCTGTGGTGTGTGTGTGTGATAGGAACGGCAGCCCTGTGGTGTGTGTGTGTGATAGGAACAGCAGCCCTGTGGTGTGTGTGTGATAGGAACGGCAGCCCTGTGGTGTGTGTGTGTGTGATAGGAACAGCAGCCCTGTGGTGTGTGTGTGTGATAGGAACGGCAGCCCTGTGGTGTGTGTGTGTGATAGGAACAGCAGCCATGTGGTGTGTGTGTGTGATAGGAACGGCAGCCCTGTGGTGTGTGTGTGATAGGAACGGCAGCCCTGTGGTGTGTGTGTGTGTGTGTGATAGGAACAGCAGCCCTGTTGTGTGTGTGTGTGATAGGAACGGCAGCCCTGTGGTGTGTGTGTGATAGGAACGGCAGCCCTGTGGTGTGTGTGTGTGTGTGATAGGAACGGCAGCCCTGTGGTGTGTGTGTGTGTGTGTGATAGGAACGGCAGCCCTGTGGTGTGTGTGTGATAGGAACAGCAGCCCTGTGGTGTGTGTGTGTGATAGGAACGGCAGCCCTGTGGTGTGTGTGTTTGATAGGAACGGCAGCCCTGTGGTGTGTGTGTGATAGGAACGGCAGCCCTGTGGTGTGTGTGTGATAGGAACAGCAGCACTGTGGTGTGTGTGTGTGTATGATAGGAACGGTAGCCCTGTGGTGTGTGTGTGTGTGTGTGATAGGAACAGCAGCCCTGTGGTGTGTGTGTGTGATAGGAACGGCAGCCCTGTGGTGTGTGTGTGTGATAGGAACAGCAGCCCTGTGGTGTGTGTGTGTGTGATAGGAACGGCAGCCCTGTGGTGTGTGTGTGATAAGAACGGCAGCCCTGTGGTGTGTGTGATAGGAACAGCAGCACTGTGGTGTGTGTGTGTGTATGATAGGAACGGTAGCCCTGTGGTGTGTGTGTGTGTGTGTGATAGGAACAGCAGCCCTGTGGTGTGTGTGTGTGATAGGAACGGCAGCCCTGTGGTGTGTGTGTGATAGGAACGGCAGCCCTGTGGTGTGTGTGATAGGAACGGCAGCCCTGTGGTGAGTGTGTGTGTGTGATAGGAATGGCAGCCCTGTGGTGTGTGTGTGATAGGAACGTCAGCCCTGTGGTGTGTGTGTGATAGGAACAGCAGCCCTGTGGTGTGTGTGAGGCAGTGACAGACAGGGCTGATGTGTTACTGCTCTGTCACCAACTGTTTCCCAGCAGGGCACCGCAGACAGCTCAATAAATCACCTTCACACAAACACACACACACATTGATTTAATGTTATTGTGCGTTTGCACATTAATGACAATGTTCTGGTCCACTTGCAACAGTACCAATCTCTCCGGGTGTTACTATAGATCCCGTGACCTCGGTTCTAGAAGGTTCTATCTGCTCCAACCATAGTTCTGAGATATTGGGGATTAAAGTCTTCACATAGCAGAACTGTTTGGTAGTGAATTATTCTTTCATAACTCATTAAGGTCGTCACCTTTTTAAAAGGTACTTAAAAAAACAGAGTATCAACATCCTGTAAACAACAACAACCCAGATCTGACTGTCTGTACACAACAACAACCCATATCTGACTGTCTGTACACAACAACCCATATCTGACTGTCTGTACACAACAACCCATATCTGACTGTCTGTACACAACAACAACCCATATCTGACTGTCTGTACACAACAACAACCCATATCTGACTGTCTGTACACAACAACAACCCAGATCTGACTGTCTGTACACAACAACAACCCATATCTGACTGTCTGTACACAACAACAACCCATATCTGACTGTCTGTACACAACAACAACCCATATCTGACTGTCTGTACACAACAACAACCCATATCTGACTGTCTGTACACAACAACAACCCAGATCTGACTGTCTGTACACAACAACAACCCATATCTGACTGTCTGTACACAACAACAACAACCCATATCTGACTGTCTGTACACAACAACAACCCATATCTGACTGTCTGTACACAACAACCCATATCTGACTGTCTGTACACAACAACCCATATCTGACTGTCTGTACACAACAACAACAACCCATATCTGACTGTCTGTACACAACAACAACAACAACCCATATCTGACTGTCTGTACACAACAACAACCCATATCTGATTGTCTGTACACAACAACCCATATCTGACTGTCTGTACACAACAACAACCCATATATGACTGTCTGTACACAACAACAACCCATATCTGACTGTCTGTACACAACAACAACCCATATCTGACTGTCTGTACACAACAACAACCCATATCTGACTGTATGTACACAACAACAACCCATATATGACTGTCTGTACACAACAACAACCCATATATGACTGTCTGTACACAACAACAACCCATATCTGACTGTATGTACACAACAACAACCCAGATCTGACTGTATGTACACAACAACAACCCATATCTGACTGTCTGTACACAACAACCCATATCCGACTGTCTGTACACAACAACAACAACCCATATCTGACTGTCTGTACACAACAACAACAACCCATATCTGACTGTATGTACACAACAACAACAACCCATATCTGACTGTCTGTACACAACAACAACAACCCATATCTGACTGTCTGTACACAACAACCCATATCTGACTGTATGTACACAATAACAACCCAGATCTGACTGTCCGTACACAACAACAACCCATATCTGACTGTCTGTACACAACAACAACCCAGATCTGACTGTCTGTACACAACAACAACCCATATCTGACTGTCTGTACACCACAACAACCCATATCTGACTGTATGTACACAACAACAACCCATATCTGACTGTCTGTACACCACAACAACAACCCAAATCATGTCATGCCTCAAACCCCTCACAGAACCAAACACTCAACTTGCCTTTTAAGCATTTCTGTCTGTCTCTTCACAGCGGTACACAGGGTAACTAAACACACACACCACAACACAAACACACACAACACAAACACACACAACACAAACACACACACACACACACACACACACACACACACACACACACACTTCCCTCTCATGTGCCAACCCTTCTGGGACCAACAGGGATAATAAACATCTCATCTCCTACTAATCATTTACCATAAACTCACTAATGTATATTTTATAATCATTAATATAAGGTTAATTGTTTTATTAAATGGATATTCATAGAAGATCCAACGGTCACTATTGAATCCCCTGCTCTCTCAGAAGCAGCGACACCAACAGAGTTTCCTCACCACGGCGACATTCCAAAATGGCTCCCTATGCCCTACATAGTGCACTACAGTCAGTACCACTATACCATATGAAGAGAGCTTCCAGACGCGATGCTTCCTGTTCTATATCACTTAAAATCAAGTTAAAGGCTTTTAAAGTTAATGATGAATCCTGTTTTATTTGTTTTTTAAAGCTCACAGTGAAACCAGGTTAGTCTATTCATAAGATAATGCTGTGTGTTAGACTTCCCACTTTACCAGGGACTTAATTAGAAAATACCTTCTGGTTATTTCTACAACCAATAACCCTCCATTAAGGCTCTGGAGAGGAGAACAGAGTACATTATACTATATAGATGATCTAGTCTATATGAGGCTCTGGAGAGGAGAACAGAGTACATTACACTATATAGATGATATAGACTATATGAGGCTCTGGAGAGGAGAACAGAGTACAGTACACTATATAGATGATCTAGTCTATATGAGGCTCTGGAGAGGAGAACAGAGTGCATTACACTATATAGATGATCTAGTCTATATGAGGCTCTGGAGCAGAGTACAGTACACTATATAGATGATCTAGTCTATATGAGGCTCTGGAGAGGAGAACAGAGTACATTACACTATATAGATGATCTAGTCTATATGAGGCTCTGGAGAGGAGAACAGAGTACATTACACTATATAGATGATCTAGTCTATATGAGGCTCTGGAGAGGAGAACAGAGTACATTATACTATATAGATGATATAGACTATATGAGGCTCTGGAGGAGAGAACAGAGTACAGTACACTATATAGATGATATAGTCTATATGAGGCTCTGGAGAGGAGAACAGAGTACATTATATTATATAGATGATCTAGTCTATATGAGGCTCTGGAAAGGAGAACAGAGTACATTATACTATATAGATGATATACTCTATATAAGGCTCTGGAGAGGAGGAGAGGAGAACAGAGTACATTATACTATATAGATGATATAGACTATATGAGGCTCTGGAGAGGAGAACAGAGTACATTATACTATATAGATGATATAGACTATATGAGGCTCTGGAGAGGAGAACAGAGTACATTACACTATATAGATGATATAGACTATATGAGGCTCTGGAGGAGAGAACAGAGTACATTACACTATATAGATGATCTAGTCTATATGTGTCTCTGGAGAGGAGGAGAGGAGAACAGAGTACATTATACTATATAGATGATATACTCTATATAAGGCTCTGGAGAGGAGAACAGAGTACATTACACTATATAGATGATCTAGTCTATATGAGGCTCTGGAGCAGAGTACAGTACACTATATAGATGATCTAGTCTATATGAGGCTCTGGAGAGGAGAACAGAGTACATTACACTATATAGATGATCTAGTCTATATGAGGCTCTGGAGAGGAGAACAGAGTACATTACACTATATAGATGATATAGACTATATGAGGCTCTGGAGAGGAGAACAGAGTACATTACACTATATAGATGATATAGACTATATGAGGCTCTGGAGGAGAGAACAGAGTACATTACACTATATAGATGATCTAGTCTATATGTGTCTCTGGAGAGGAGGAGAGGAGAACAGAGTACATTATACTATATAGATGATATACTCTATATAAGGCTCTGGAGAGGAGAACAGAGTACATTACACTATATAGATGATCTAGTCTATATGAGGCTCTGGAGAGGAGAACAGAGTACATTACACTATATAGATGATCTAGTCTATATGTGTCTCTGGAGAGGAGGAGAGGAGAACAGAGTACATTATACTATATAGATGATATACTCTATATAAGGCTCTGGAGAGGAGAACAGAGTACATTACACTATATAGATGATCTAGTCTATATGAGGCTCTGGAGAGGAGAACAGAGTACATTACACTATATAGATGATCTAGTCTATATGTGTCTCTGGAGAGGAGGAGAGGAGAACAGAGTACATTACACTATATAGATGATCTATATGAGGCTCTGGAGCAGAGAACAGAGTACAGTACACTATATAGATGATATAGACTATATGAGTCTCTGGAGAGGAGAACAGAGTACAGTACACTATATAGATGATCTATATGAGTCTCTGGAGCAGAGAACAGAGTACATTACACTATATAGATGATCTATATGAGGCTCTGGAGAGGAGAACAGTACACTATATAGATGATCTATATGAGTCTCTGGAGCAGAGGAACCACAGCAGGGTTCGTTAGGAAAGAGAGAGCCCTGCTGCCCTGATTCATCATGAGGCCTCAGCCGGACCTCACTGTGCTGACTGGACCTGGTTGGCTGAAGGATGGAGGCAACACATTATAAACAGGCTCAGAGGAAAGCCTATACAACCCCATGTGGCCCCCTGAGAGAGAGGGGTGTGTGTGTGTGTGTGTGTGTGTGTGTGTGTGTGTGTGTGTGTGTGTGTGTGTGTGTGTGTGTGTGTGTGTGTGTGTGTGTGTGTGTGTGTGTGTGTGTGTGTGTGACCCCTGCCTTCCCCCACCTCTGCTGCATGAACGTAACGACTCACAGAGGAGGGGCAGGCAGGCAGGCAGGCAGGCAAACAGGCAGGCAGGCAAACAGGCAGGCAGGCAAACAGGCAGGCAGGCAAACAGGCAGGCAGGCAGACAGGCAGGCAGGCAGGCAGACAGGCAGACAGGCAGGCAGGCACAGGCAGGCAGGCAAACAGGCAGGCAGGCAAACAGGCAGACAGGCAGGCAGGCAGACAGGCAGACAGGCAGACAGGCAGGCAGGCAAACAGGCAGGCAGGCAAACAGGCAGGCAGGCAAACAGGCAGGCAGGCAGGCAGGCAGACAGGCAGACAGGCAGACAGGCAGGCAGGCAGACAGGCAGACAGGCAGACAAACAGACAGGCAGGCAGACAAACAGACAGGCAGGCAGGCAAACAGGCAGGCAAACAGGCAGGCAAACAGGCAGGCAGGCAGGCAAACAGGCAGGCAAACAGGCAGGCAGGCAGACAGGCAGGCTCATAGGCAGGCAGGCAAACAGACGGACAAACAGGCAGGTAGAGAGACAGACCAACAGGCAGGTAGAGAGACAGACAAACAGGCAGGCAGACAGACGGACCAACAGGCAGGTAGAGAGACAGACCAGCAGGCTGAACGGCAGAAATAACAGGCTCCTATGAAGGTCAGCAGGCAGCCTGATAGGAACCATTGTTTGGTTCTCCACCCTCCACCTTTGGGACCGGAGCTGTGACAGGGTGAAATCACTCAGGAAGCAGGCCCCTACAGGACTCCTTCCCTCTCACCACACACTCTTTCAGCTCCCTCAGCTCTATAACACACTGCCCTCTCTCTCCCTCAGCTATCCAACACACTGCCCTCTCTCTCCCTCAGCTCTATAACACACTGCCCTCTCTCTCCCTCAGCTACCCAACACACTGCCCTCTCTCTCCTTCAGCTACCCAACACACTGCCCTCTCTCTCCCTCAGCTCTATAACACACTGCCCTCTCTCTCCTTCAGCTACCCAACACACTGCCCTCTCTCTCCCTCAGCTCTATAACACACTGCCCTCTCTCTCCCTCAGCTACCCAACACACTGCCTCTCTCTCCCTCAGCTACCCAACACACTGGCCTCTCTCTCCCTCAGCTCTATAACACACTGCCCTCTCTCTCCTCAGCTCTATAACACACTGCCCTCTCTCTCCCTCAGCTACCCAACACACTGCCCTCTCTCTCCCTCAGCTCTACAACACACTGCCCTCTCTCTCCCTCAGCTCTACAACACACTGCCCTCTCTCTCCCTCAGCTCTACAACACACTGCCCTCTCTCTCCCTCAGCTCTATAACACACTGCCCTCTCTCTCCCTCAGCTACCCAACACACTGCCCTCTCTCTCCCTCAGCTCTACAACACACTGCCCTCTCTCTCCCTCAGCTCTACAACACACTGCCCTCTCTCTCCCTCAGCTCTACAACACACTGCCCTCTCTCTCCCTCAGCTCTATAACACACTGCCCTCTCTCTCCCTCAGCTCTATAACACACTGCCCTCTCTCTCCCTCAGCTCTATAACACACTGCTCTCTCTCTCTCTCTCTCTCTCTCTCTCTCTCTCTCTCTCTCTCTCTCTCTCTCTCTCTCTCTCTCTCTCTCAGCTAACCAACACATTGCCCTCTCTCTCTCTCAGCTAACCAACACATTGCCCTCTCTCTCTCTCAGCTAACCAACACATTGCCCTCTCTCTCTCTCAGCTAACCAACACATTGCCCTCTCTCTCTCTCAGCTAACCAACACATTGCCCTCTCTCTCTCAGCTAACCAACACATTGCCCTCTTTCTCTCTCAGCTACTCAACACATTGCCCTCTCTCTCTCTCAGCTAACCAACACATTGCCCTCTCTCTCTCAGCTAACCAACACATTGCCCTCTCTCTCTCTCAGCTAACCAACACATTGCCCTCTCTCTCTCTCAGCTAACCAACACATTGCCCTCTCTCTCTCTCAGCTAACCAACACATTGCCCTCTCTCTCTCAACACATTGCCCTCTCTCTCAGCTAACCAACACATTGCCCTCTCTCTCTCTCAGCTAACCAACACATTGCCCTCTCTCTCTCTCTCTCTCTCTCTCTCTCAGCTAACCAACACATTGCCCCCTCTCTCTCTCAGCTAACCAACACATTGCCCCCTCTCTCTCTCAGCCAACCAACACATTGCCCTCTCTTTCTCTCAGCTAACCAACACATTGCCCTCTCTCTCTCTCAGCTAACCAACACATTGCCATCTCTCTCTCAGCTAACCAACACATTGCCCTCTCTCTCTCTCAGCTAACCAACACATTGCCCTCTCTCTCTCAGCAAACCAACACATTGCCCTCTCTCTCTCTC
>NC_088240.1:97226730-97234230 GCF_036934945.1 Oncorhynchus masou masou | reverse complement strand
GTCAGTGAGAGATAGTGTCTGTGTGTCTGTGTGTGTCTCTGTGTGTGTGTGTGTGTGTCTGTGTGTGTGTGTGTGTCTCTGTGTGTGTGTGTGTGTCTCTGTGTGTGTGTGTGTGTGTGTGTGTGTGTGTGTGTGTGTGTGTGTGTGTGTGTGTGTGTGTGTGTGTGTGTGTGTGTGTGTGTGTGTGTGTATATACTAAGAGGGATAATAGGATGGTTGTTTATGTGAATGTCTTGACGTGGCGCTGGCCAATCTCTTGATCAAAATAAATAGCAGCCCGGTGTCAGAGTATTTACATCCATTAATGAACGCTTCAACTGTAACCTCTGCTAAATAACTTTGTTAAATCATGTAAGTTGCTCCGTAAACAAGTTCTAGAGTCAGTCCTGAATAAAAACACACTACAATCATTCTACAATATTTAGAGAAGAAAGAAGACGAGACAATGAAGAGGAAGAAACCCTCTTACATCCCACAGTGAGTCATGTTTTGTTGTGTTGAGACTGAGTTGACGACAGGCGTTAAAAGAGCTGCCGATGGGAGAAGGGGGGGGGCGTCTCGAGACGAGGCCACCAACACCACGTTCAGACAGTGGCGAAGCGTGACAGCATTGCCCAATTCTGCTAGGCCATTAGAGACACATTGGTCAGTCAAGCTTACACAACTCTGATAAATTACACCTCCGTCTAATGCCTGTACCATCATAGACTCAAATAAAACAGGTCTGAGCACCGGAGAGAGAGAGAGAGAGAGAGAGAGAGAGAGGAGCAAGCGAGAGGGAGGGCAGAGAGAAGGGAGGCAGATAGAGAAGGGAGGCAGAGAGAGAAGGAGGGTGGGTGGAGAGAGAGAGAGAGAGAGAGAAGAAGATAAAGAGACAGAACAAAGAGAGAGAGAGAGAGAGCAGCAAGCGAGAGGGAGGGCAGAGAGAGAGGCAGAGAGAGAAAGAGGAGGAGGGTGGCAGAGAGAGAGAGAGGTGGAGGGAGGCAGAGAGAGAGAGGAGGAGGGTGACAGAGAGAGGAGGAGGGTGACAGAGAGAGGAGGAGGGTGACAGAGAGAGGAGGAGAGAGAGAGAGGGTGGCAGATAGAGAAGGAGAGAGAGAGATGGTGGCAGAGAGAGAGAGGAGGGTGGCAGAGAGAGGAGGGAGGTAGAGAGAAGGAGAAGGAGAGAGAGAGGGTGGTAGAGAGAGAGAGGAGGAGGGTGGCAGAGAGAGGAGGGAGGCAGAGAGAGAGAGGAGGAGGGTGGCCGAGAGAGGAGGGAGGCAGAGAGAGAGAGAGAGAGAGGAGGGTGGCAGAGAGAGGAGGGTGGCAGAGAGAGAGAGGAGGAGGGTGGCAGAGAGAGGAGGGATGCAGAGAGAGAGGAGGAGGGTGGCAGAGAGAGGAGGGTGGCAGAGAGAGAGGAGGGTGGCAGAGAGAGGAGGGAGGCAGAGAGAGAGAGGAGAGAGAGTGAGAGGGTGGCAGAGAGAGAAGGAGAGAGAGAGAAATGGTGGCAGAGAGAGAAGGATAGAGAGAGAGATGGTGGCAGAGAGAGAGGAGGGTGACAGAGAGGAGGGAGGCAGAGAGAGAGAGAGGAGGAGGGTGGCAGAGAGAGGAGGGAGGCAGAGAGAGAGGAGGAGGGTGGCAGAGAGAGAGAGGGGAAAAGGGTGGCAGAGAGAGGAGGGAGGCAGAGAGCGAGAGTAGGAGGGTGGCAGAGAGAGAGAGAGAGAGGAGGAGGGTGCCAGAGAGAGAAGGAGAGAGAGAGGAGGGTGGCAGAGAGAGGAGAGAGAGAGAGGAAGAGGGTGGCAGAGAGAGGAGAGAGAGGAGGAGGAGGGTGGCAGAGAGAGAAGGAGAGAGAGAGGAGGGTGGCAGAGAGAGGAGAGAGAGAGAGGAGGGTGGCAGAGAGCGAAGGAGAGAGAAAGAGAGAGAGAGAGAGGAGGGTGGCAGAGAGAGAAGGAGAGAGAGAGGAGGGTGGCAGAGAGAGGAGAGAGAGAGAGGAGGAGGGTGGCAGAGAGAGAAGGAGAGAGAAAGAGAGAGAGAGAGGAGGGTGGCAGAGAGAGGAGAGAGAGGAGGAGGGTGGCAGAGAGAGAAGGAGAGAGAGAGGAGGAGGGTGGCAGAGAGAGAAGGAGAGAGAGAGAAAGAGGGAGGGAGAGAGAGAAGGAGAGAGAGAGAGGAGGAGGGTGGCAGAGAGAGAAGGAGAGAGAGAGAAAGAGGGAGGGAGAGAGAGGAGAGAGAGAGACGAGGAGGGTGGCAGAGAGAGAAGGAGAGAGAGATAAAGAGGGAGGGAGGGAGAGAGAGAAGGAGAGAGAGAGGAGGGTGGCAGAGAGAGAAGGAGAGAGAGAAGGAGAGAGAGAGAGGAGGAGGGTGGCAGAGAGAGAAGGAGAGAGAGATAAAGAGGGAGGGAGGGAGAGAGAGAAGGAGAGAGAGATAAAGAGGGAGGGAGGGAGAGAGAGAAGGAGAGAGAGAGGAGGGTGGCAGAGAGAGAAGGAGAGAGAGAAGGAGAGAGAGAGAGGAGGAGGGTGGCAGAGAGAGAAGGAGAGAGAGATAAAGAGGGAGGGAGGGAGAGAGAGAAGGAGAGAGAGATAAAGAGGGAGGGAGGGAGAGAGAGAAGGAGAGAGGGGGGAAGAATAAATAAATCAAGGTGCAGTCAGTAACCCTTCTTCAGTAAATGATCCTCTTTCACCAGAACACTAATGGCAAAGTCTACAAAACATACAGTAAACGCCTCGTCTTGTTTATGGGCTGTAGAGACCTTCTGCCTCAGCACATCACAATAGGTCTTTTACTGGCTGTCAATAGGCTAACTCCCTCAGGCTACCCCCCCCCCCCTCCCCTCCCTCCACACACACACACACACACACACAATGGGGGAACGCCACGGTTTCTCAACTCGAAGCTATCAGCATTACATTCAAGCATGATAACAGCGTGGGATATGAAACATGTAAATGTTTAAGATGCAGAGGCTGTTGTATGATGTGAAATGAGCCTCTGGTCTCCACGGCTGAATTGATGCCAGAGGCGTAAACAACTGAGGACATGGGGCATAACCCCCCCTTTATTTCTGGTTAACGAGGATGTAATCCACAGCTGTAGAACCAAACAACAACATCAGCCACGTGTCCCTACAGAAAACCCTCCATGGTACATCAGCCACGTGTCCCTATAGAAAACCCTCCATGGTACATCAGCCACGTGCCCCTATAGAAAACCCTCCATGGTACATCAGCCACGTGCCCCTATAGAAAACCCTCCATGGTACATCAGCCACGTGTCCCTATAGAAAACCCTCCATGGTACATCAGCCACGTGTCTCTATAGAAAACCCTCCATGGTACATCAGCCACGTGCCCCTATAGAAAACCCTCCATGGTACATCAGCCACGTCTTCCTATAGAAAACCCTCCATGGTACATCAGCCACGTGTCCCTATAGAAAACCCTCCATGGTACATCAGCCACGTGTCCCTATAGAAAACCCTCCATGGTACATCAGCCACGTGTCCCTATAGAAAACCCTCCATGGTACATCAGCCACGTGTCCCTATAGAAAACCCTCCATGGTACATCAGCCACGTGTTCCTATAGAAAACCCTCCATGGTACATCAGCCACGTGTCCCTATAGAAAACCCTCCATGGTACATCAGCCACGTGCCCCTATAGAAAACCCTCCATGGTACATCAGCCACGTGTCCCTATAGAAAACCCTCCATGGTACATCAGCCACGTGCCCCTATAGAAAACCCTCCATGGTACATCAGCCACGTGTCCCTATAGAAAACCCTCCATGGTACATCAGCCACGTGCCCCTATAGAAAACCCTCCATGGTACATCAGCCACGTGTCCCTATAGAAAACCCTCCATGGTACATCAGCCACGTGTCCCTATAGAAAACCCTCCATGGTACATCAGCCACGTGCCCCTATAGAAAACCCTCCATGGTACATCAGCCACGTGTCCCTATAGAAAACCCTCCATGGTACATCAGCCACGTGTCCCTATAGAAAACCCTCCATGGTACGTCAGCCACGTGTCCCTATAGAAAACCCTCCATGGTACATCAGCCACGTGTCCCTATAGAAAACCCTCCATGGTACATCAGCCACGTGTTCCTATAGAAAACCCTCCATGGTACATCAGCCACGTGTCCCTATAGAAAACCCTCCATGGTACATCAGCCACGTGCCCCTATAGAAAACCCTCCATGGTACATCAGCCACGTGCCCCTATAGAAAACCCTCCATGGTACATCAGCCACGTGCCCCTATAGAAAACCCTCCATGGTACATCAGCCACGTGCCCCTATAGAAAACGCTCCATGGTACATCAGCCACGTGTCCCTATAGAAAACCCTCCATGGTACGTCAGCCACGTGTTCCTATAGAAAACCCTCCATGGTACATCAGCCACGTGTTCCTATAGAAAACCCTCCATGGTACATCAGCCACGTGCCCCTATAGAAAACCCTCCATGGTACCATTGGAGGGCCAGGGACCTGACAGTATGACATCATCACCAGGGCCAGATCATCAGATCACAGTGTTGTGTTACCACAGCCTGGGCCAGATCAGATCACAGTGTTGTGTTACCACAGCCTGGGCCAGATCAGATCACAGTGTTGTGTTACCACAGCCTGGGCCAGATCAGATCACAGTGTTGTGTTACCACTGCCTGGGCCAGATCAGATCACAGTGTTGTGTTACCACAGCCTGGGCCAGATCAGATCACGGTGTTGTGTTACCACTGCCTGGGCCAGATCAGATCACAGTGTTGTGTTACCACTGCCTGGGCCAGATCAGATCACAGTGTTGTGTTACCACAGCCTGGGCCAGATCAGATCACAGTGTTGTGTTACCACAGCCTGGGCCAGATCAGATCACAGTGTTGTGTTACCACAGCCTGGCCTAGCAGAGTGAAAGCTGACCATGTTCCCAGTCATCAAACTCAGTTCCTCAAGACATTCCCCTCTCCATGTTACAGACCATATTCAGCGGGGACTGTGTTTTTAGCCAATGAGACGCTGCTTCTGTAAAGCTCCTTTGACACATTGAGTTGTGAGTTGACTGGAAAGGAGAACGGCGATGTATTGCTGTAGGTCAAATCAAATCAAATGTATTTATAAAGCCCTTCTTACATCAGCTGATATCTCAAAGTGCTGTACAGAAACCCAGCCTAAAACCCCAAACAGCAAGCAATGCAGGTGTAGAAGCACGGTGGCTGGGAAAAACTCCCTAGAAAGGACAGAACCGAGGAAGAAACCTAGAGAGGAACCAGGCTATGTGGGGTGGCCAGTCCTCTTCTGGCTGTGCCGGGTAGAGATTATAACAGAACATGGCCAAGATGTTGAAATGTTGATAAATGACCGGCAGGGTCAGATAATAATAATGTAGAGCAGTTTCCTGTATCTTCCAGCACATTCATCAAGTCATCTCCTATCCTGCTGTTATTCAACTCTTGTTACCGTTGGTAACACGTCTAAAGTAGCTGCAGGCCCACGGGAGGATTTCGACATCGCTGTTTATAGCGGGGAAATGAATAGGAGTAGCTAAATCAATTTAATTTTTGATTTAATAGGTGTATAAAGTAATATAAAATCTAATGAAACTAATATTGTAAACCAATTTGAGATTTAATTGAATTTCCTAGGTACTCCCAGGTGGGAGGGAACCCAACCTGGTTGGGAAGGTACTGTTGCTCTTCCGTCTAATGAATCAGATCTTTAATCACAGATTTCTGGGTCAAATCCAAATCCATATTTATATATGTTTTGTTTTTTTTACACATTCAGAGTAAGTGGTAGAGGACATCTGTCTTGAGGAAGCAGAACAGCGGTGTTAATTTAGGCCCGTGTCCTTGAGAAATGCAGTGGATGACTGTGGCTGAAACTTCATTTGGAATCGAAACCAAACGGTTCGTTGATCCGTTTCCGAGACCGATCCTGTGATCATCAGAAGACAGGAGAAGACTCCAGACTACAACCCCCCCAAACAACAACTACAACCCCCCCCCCCCCCAACAGACACCAGTCAGACTCCTTCAGGTTTGTTCATGTGGAGATGATGTTGATGTCGTCTAGCTAAAGGCTCTGTAATAATGTAGGTTTGTTCATGTGGAGATGATGTTGATGTTGTCGTCTAGCTCAAGGCTCTGTAATAACGTAGGTTTGTTCATGTGGAGATGATGTTGTCTAGCTAAAGGCTCTGTAATAACGTAGGTTTGTTCATGTGGAGATGTTGTTGATGTTGTCTAGCTAAAGGCTCTGTAATAACGTAGGTGTGTTCATGTGGAGATGATGTTGTCTAGCTAAAGGCTCTGTAACAACGTAGGTGTGTTCATGTGGAGATGATGTTGTCTAGCTAAAGGCTCTGTAATAACGTAGGTTTGTTCATGTGGAGATGGTGTTGATGTTGTCTAGCTAAAGGCTCTGTAATAACGTAGGTTTGTTCATGTGGAGATGATGTTGTCTAGCTAAAGGCTCGGTAATAACGTAGGTTTGTTCATGTGGAGATGATGTTGTCTAGCTAAAGGCTCTGTAATAACGTAGGTTTGTTCATGTGGAGATGGTGTTGTCTAGCTAAAGGCTCTGTAATAACGTAGGTTTGTTCATGTGGAGATGGTGTTGTCTAGCTAAAGGCTCTGTAATAACGTAGGTTTGTTCATGTGGAGATGATGTTGTCTAGCTAAAGGCTCTGTAATAACGTAGGTTTGTTCATGTGGAGATGATGTTGTCTAGCTAAAGGCTCTCTAATAACGTAGGTTTGTTCATGTGGAGATGATGTTGTCTAGCTAAAGGCTCTGTAATAACGTAGGTGTGTTCATGTGGAGATGTTGTTGATGTTGTCTAGCTAAAGGCTCTGTAACAACGTAGGTTTGTTCATGTGGAGATGTTGTTGATGTTGTCTAGCTAAAGGCTCTGTAATAACGTAGGTTTGTTCATGTGGAGATGTTGTTGATGTTGTCTAGCTAAAGGCTCTGTAATAACGTAGGTGTGTTCATGTGGAGATGGTGTTGATGTCGTCTAGCTAAAGGCTCTCTAATAACGTAGGTTTGTTCATGTGGAGATGTTGTTGATGTTGTCTAGCTAAAGGCTCTGTAATAACGTAGGTTTGTTCATGTGCAGATGTTGTTGATGTCGTCTAGCTAAAGGCTTCGCGGCTCATTTGGTCAAAAGCCTCTGTAATAACGTACAGTGCAGACCAGGAGACGGGGGACGGGGGTCGATAATAATATGTATTTGGGAAGAGCGTTTAAGACAGCGTAGTTAATGGGAACAGACGAGACCAGAGGTCTATCTCAAAGCGTGACCATAACATGAGGAAGTCTCTTTGTAGGGGTTTGTCTTTTTATTATAGAACAGTTTAAATTTACCAGACGACTGTGACTGATGACACTGAGCTGAACTGGCCGAACCTCGACCTCTCCTTTTAATTTTAATTTTACCTTTATTTTACTAGGCAAGTCAGTTAAGAACAAATTCTTATGTTCAATGACGGCCGAGGAACAGTGGGTTAACTGCCTGTTCAGGG
>NC_088240.1:97209230-97221730 GCF_036934945.1 Oncorhynchus masou masou | reverse complement strand
ACAGTAGAATAGCAGAGGGACTGACTGTACAGTAGAATAGAAGAGGGACTGACTGTAGAACAGCAGAGGGACTGAATGTACAGTAGAATAGCAGAGGGACTGACTGTACAGTAGAATAGCAGAGGGACTGACTGTAGAACAGCAGAGGGACTGACTATACAGTAGAATAGCAGAGGAACTGACTGTACAGTAGAATAGCAGAGGGACTGACTGTACAGTAGAACAGCAGAGGGACTGACTGTAGAACAGCAGAGGGACTGACTGTAGGACAGCAGAGGGACTGACTGTAGGACAGCAGAGGGACTGGCTGTACAGTGGAACAGCAGAGGGACTGACTGTAGAACAGCAGAGGGACTGACTGTAGAACAGCAGAGGGACTGACTGTAGAACAGCAGAGGGACTGACTGTAGAACAGCAGAGGGACTGACTGTAGAACAGCAGAGGGACTGACTGTAGAACAGCAGAGGGACTGACTGTAGAACAGCAGAGGGACTGACTGTACAGTAGAACAGCAGAGGGACTGACTGACAGGAGCGGACTAGTCCTCTTGACTGACCAATAGGATTTCTCAACTGAGATGTAAGTCAGTCTGATGATGTGGTTCGTGAGAGAGCGATCAACAACACTCTCACTGAGCGGGAATGGCTAAACAGCTGGCCAATGGCATGTGGGATATGAGTAAGCAGATAACCAATGGCAAGAGGGATGGGAGGAGTTGCCAGGGTAACTGAGGTGCCAGGGTGACTGAGTTGCCAGGGTGACTGAGGTGCCAGGGTGACTGAGGTGCCAGGGTGACTGAGGTGCCAGGGTGACTGAGGTGCCAGGGTGACTGAGGTGCCAGGTGTAACTGAGGTGCCAGGTGTAACTGAGGTGCCAGGTGTAACTGAGGTGCCAGGTGTAACTGAGGTGCCAGGTGTAACTGAGTTGCCAGGGTGACTGAGTTGCCAGGGTGACTGAGGTGCCAGGGTGACTGAGGTGCCAGGGTGACTGAGTTGCCAGGGTGACTGAGGTGCCAGGGTGACTGAGGTGCCAGGGTGACTGAGTTGCCAGGGTGACTGAGGTGCCAGGGTGACTGAGGTGCCAGGTGTGATTGAGGTGCCAGGGTGACTGAGGTGCCAGGTGTGACTGAGGTGCCAGGTGTAACTGAGACATTATCAGATTATCATTCGGATGAGATGATATTCTAGGATTTTAGGATAAATCTGAATAAATCTGATTATTGTGCTTTTAACAACGGTTTGTAATGAAGTTAAAGTGTATAAATACATATTAATTTAATTAACAATATTTTATTGTTGACAGGGAGTGTGAAAGAGGATATCGTCAATAACTGATGCAATCGGAGAGTTATACACAAATCTACAAAGTCCCAATAAAATGAAATGGAAGAGATTTTGTTTTTTTAATCCCACCAAATCCAACCAGGAACAACAAGTTGATCAGCTTGACTTTGCCCCCCCGCCCCCCCCTGGTGATTGACCACGACACAGTTAGGTACTGAGCTAATGACCACGCTGCCATCTGGGAACAACAGACCCTGTCCTGGGGGGGGAGAGATGAGACACCCCAGTCTGAGGTGAGTCACTGTCCTGGGGGGGGGGGGAGGGGGGGTTGTTGTCTCACTGATTCTAGATACTGTAGCCTACTCACCCCAGTCTGAGGTGAGTCACTGTCCTGGGGGGGGGTGTTGTCTCACTGATTCTAGATACTGTAGCCTACTCACCCCAGTCTGAGGTGAGTCACTGTCCTGGGGGGGGGGGGGGAGGGGGGTTGTTGTCTCACTGATTCTAGATACTGTAGCCTACCCACCCCAGTCTGAGGTGAGTCACTGTCCTGGGGGGAGGGGGGGGAGGGGGGGTTGTTGTCTCACTGATTCTAGATACTGTAGCCTACCCACCCCAGTCTGAGGTGAGTCACTGTCCTGGGGGAGGGGGGGGGGGGTTGTTGTCTCACTGATTCTAGATACTGTAGCCTACCCACCCCAGTCTGAGGTGAGTCACTGTCCTGGGGGAGGGGGGGGGGGGTTGTTGTCTCACTGATTCTAGATACTGTAGCCTACTCACCCCAGTCTGAGGTGAGTCACTGTCCTGGGGGAGGGGGGGGGGGTTGTTGTCTCACTGATTCTAGATACTGTAGCCTACTCACCCCAGTCTGAGGTGAGTCACTGTCCTGGGGGAGGGGGGTTGTTGTCTCACTGATTCTAGATACTGTAGCCTACTCACCCCAGTCTGAGGTGAGTCACTGTCCTGGGGGAGGGGGGGTTGTTGTCTCACTGATTCTAGATACTGTAGCCTACTCACCCCAGTCTGAGGTGAGTCACTGTCCTGGGGGGGGGGGGAGGGGGGTTGTTGTCTCACTGATTCTAGATACTGTAGCCTACTCACCCCAGTCTGAGGTGAGTCACTGTCCTGGGGGGGGGAGGGGGTTGTTGTCTCACTGATTCTAGATACTGTAGCCTACTCACCCCAGTCTGAGGTGAGTCACTGTCCTGGGGGAGGGGGGGGGGGGGTTGTTGTCTCACTGATTCTAGATACTGTAGCCTACCCACCCCGGTCTGAGGGGAGTCACTGTCCTGGGGGGAGGGGGGGGGGTGTTGTTGTGTCACTGATTCTAGATACTGTAGCCTACCCACCCCAGTCTGAGGGGAGTCACTGTCCTGGGGGGGGGGGGGGTGTTGTTGTGTCACTGATTCTAGATACTGTAGCCTACCCACCCCAGTCTGAGGTGAGTCACTGTCCTGGGGGGGAGGGGGGGGGGGGGGTTGTTGTCTCACTGTTTCTAGATACTGTAGCCTACCCACCCCAGTCTGAGGTGAGTCACTGTCCTGGGGGGAGGGGGGTTGTTGTCTCACTGATTCTAGATACTGTAGCCTACTCACCCCAGTCTGAGGTGAGTCACTGTCCTGGGGGGGGGGAGGGGGGGGGGGTTGTTGTCTCACTGATTCTCAGACATGATAGAGACCTGTGTTATAATGTTTCCTTACAACGACACAAACAGAAACCCTGTCATAAAGAGGGCCTGCTGCGCGGTACTTCTCATGTCCTACTCCGGAGTAATGTGATTGGCTGTTACTGTGTAGTAGCTCTCCGCAGCCCTGGAGGTCCATC
This sequence comes from Oncorhynchus masou masou, assembly GCF_036934945.1. NCBI lineage: Eukaryota > Metazoa > Chordata > Actinopteri > Salmoniformes > Salmonidae > Oncorhynchus > Oncorhynchus masou. The sequence goes on along the minus strand of NC_088240.1, from coordinate 97,218,623 downwards.
CATCTGTAGTAAGCACAGCCCAGGGTGCATTGGGACAAATCATTGAAAACGTTTGGCTTTAGGCTGTTTATATAGAGCGGGTTCTACCGGTCCTCAGAAATGGGTGTGAGAGGACAAGGTTACTAACGTGGCTCGAGGACTTTCACAAGGCGCTGAAACAGCGTAGTCTCCCTCAACCACCGAGAAAGGGCACACATCCGCACCTATAAAACACACCTGTTGCTCTCGTCATTTCTTTATCCCGGTCAGAATCAGCTGCGAAGGGCTGTTTGAACACAGAGGGGTGTTTCTGTCTTTCTCCGGTGGGAATACTGGGGTGATGTCAGCGTCAACATCCTCCTACAGAACTAGTTTCCAGGTTTATTGATCCTCCTACAGAACTAGTTTCCAGGTTTATTGACCCTCCTACAGAACTAGTTTCCAGGTTTATTGATCCTCCTACAGAACTAGTTTCCAGGTTTATTGACCCTCCTACAGAACTAGTTTCCAGGTGCGTCTCACAACAACAACAGTTTGAAATGCGTCAGTTAAGATTTGAATTTGGATTCCAAACTGCTGTAGTTGTTTTTTTTTCCAACTCAGCTTTTACTCAACAGGCTTACAACACAGGATAGACATAGCCTATAGGGCTCGTGTTTGGTGTACTCATTCAGGTTCACCGTGTGAACTGAACCGAGGTACCAGTACACCCCTAGTAGAAATATTGTGAGAGGGAGGAGAGAATTAAGGAGACGAGATCGGGTGAGACGGCAGGATCTGTGTTCGTGTGTTGCGTCTGGCTCTGGTGTCACAAATCATACCTCACAGCCAAGCGGAGAAAGGTCAAAATGTCACAGCTGGAGTCGAAAGCTCAACAACAGGTTCGGATACAGGGGTCAAAGGGTCACCGCTGTTCTACGACCGCCTCGGCGGCTGAGTCTCAGCCTGAGTGGCAGATCACTTTGCTGGGAGCCACACATCACAGTGTATTAGAGCTGCCTTGTGTTACACTGTTAGTGGAGGATGAAGACAGCCAGGGCCAAGGCCCGGCACTGGAGATGCCTCAACCCAGAAATGATCACCACTCTGGGCCAGAACATCTGTGAAGGCAGGGAGGATACAGTCAGGGGGATATTATGACTGAAGACAGGGAGGATACAGTCAGGGGGATATTATGACTGAAGACAGGGAGGATACAGTCAGGGGGATATTATGACTGAAGACAGGGAGGATACAGTCAGGGGGATATTATGACTGAAGACAGGGAGGATACAGTCAGGGGGATATTATGACTGAAGACAGGGAGGATACAGTCAGGGGGATATTATGACTGAAGACAGGGAGGATACAGTCAGGGGGATATTATGACTGAAGACAGGGAGGATACAGTCAGGGGGATATTATGACTGAAGACAGGGAGGATACAGTCAGGGGGATATTATGACTGAAGACAGGGAGGATACAGTCAGGGGGATATTATGACTGAAGACAGGGAGGATACAGTCAGGGGGATATTATGACTGAAGACAGGGAGGATACAGTCAGGGGGATATTATGACTGAAGACAGGGAGGATACAGTCAGGGGGATATTATGACTGAAGACAGGGAGGATACAGTCAGGGGGATATTATGACTGAAGACAGGGAGGATACAGTCAGGGGGATATTATGACTGAAGACAGGGAGGATACAGTCAGGGGGATATTATGACTGAAGACAGGGAGGATACAGTCAGGGGGATATTATGACTGAAGACAGGGAGGATACAGTCAGGGGGATATTATGACTGAAGACAGGGAGGATACAGTCAGGGGGATATTATGACTGAAGACAGGAGGATACAGTCAGGGGGATATTATGACTGAAGACAGGGAGGATACAGTCAGGGGATATTATGACTGAAGACAGGGAGGATACAGTCAGGGGGATATTATGACTGAAGACAGGGAGGATACAGTCAGGGGGATATTATGACTGAAGACAGGGAGGATACAGTCAGGGGGATATTATGACTGAAGACAGGGAGGATACAGTCAGGGGGATATTATGACTGAAGACAGGGAGGATACAGTCAGGGGGATATTATGACTGAAGACAGGGAGGATACAGTCAGGGGGATATTATGACTGAAGACAGGGAGGATACAGTCAGGGGGGATATTATGACTGAAGACAGGGAGGATACAGTCAGGGGGATATTATGACTGAAGACAGGGAGGATACAGTCAGGGGGATATTATGACTGAAGACAGGGAGGATACAGTCAGGGGGATATATTATGACTGAAGACAGGGAGGATACAGTCAGGGGGATATTATGACTGAAGACAGGGAGGATACAGTCAGGGGGATATTATGACTGAAGACAGGGAGGATACAGTCAGGGGGATATTATGACTGAAGACAGGGAGGATACAGTCAGGGGGATATTATGACTGAAGACAGGGAGGATACAGTCAGGGGGATATTATGACTGAAGACAGGGAGGATACAGTCAGGGGGATATTATGACCGAAGACAGGGAGGATACAGTCAGGGGGATATTATGACTGAAGACAGGGAGGATACAGTCAGGGGGATATTATGACCGAAGACAGGGAGGATACAGTCAGGGGGATATTATGACTGAAGACAGGGAGGATACAGTCAGGGGGATATTATGACTGAAGACAGGGAGGATACAGTCAGGGGGATATTATGACTGAAGACAGGGAGGATACAGTCAGGGGATATTATGACTGAAGACAGGGAGGATACAGTCAGGGGGATATTATGACTGAAGACAGGGAGGATACAGTCAGGGGGATATTATGACTGAAGACAGGGAGGATACAGTCAGGGGGATATTATGACTGAAGACAGGGAGGATACAGTCAGGGGGATATTATGACTGAAGACAGGGAGGATACAGTCAGGGGGATATTATGACTGAAGACAGGAGGATACAGTCAGGGGGATATTATGACTGAAGACAGGGAGGATACAGTCAGGGGGATATTATGACTGAAGACAGGGAGGATACAGTCAGGGGGATATTATGACTGAAGACAGGGGGAGGATACAGTCAGGGGGATATTATGACTGAAGACAGGGAGGATACAGTCAGGGGGATATTATGACTGAAGACAGGGAGGATACAGTCAGGGGGATATTATGACTGAAGACAGGGAGGATACAGTCAGGGGGATATTATGACTGAAGACAGGGAGGATACAGTCAGGGGATATTATGACTGAAGACAGGGAGGATACAGTCAGGGGGATATTATGACTGAAGACAGGGAGGATACAGTCAGGGGGATATTATGACTGAAGACAGGGAGGATACAGTCAGGGGGATATTATGACTGAAGACAGGGAGGATACAGTCAGGGGGATATTATGACTGAAGACAGGGAGGATACAGTCAGGGGGATATTATGACTGAAGACAGGGAGGATACAGTCAGGGGGATATTATGACTGAAGGCAGGGAGGATACAGTCAGGGGGATATTATGACTGAAGACAGGGAGGATACAGTCAGGGGGATATTATGACTGAAGACAGGGAGGATACAGTCAGGGGGATATTATGACTGAAGACAGGGAGGATACAGTCAGGGGGATATTATGACTGAAGACAGGGAGGATACAGTCAGGGGGATATTATGACTGAAGACAGGGAGGCTACAGTCAGGGGGATATTATGACTGAAGACAGGGAGGATACAGTCAGGGGGATATTATGACTGAAGACAGGGAGGATACAGTCAGGGGGATATTATGACTGAAGACAGGGAGGATACAGTCAGGGGGATATTATGACTGAAGACAGGGAGGCTACAGTCAGGGGGATATTATGACTGAAGACAGGGAGGATACAGTCAGGGGGATATTATGACTGAAGACAGGGAGGATACAGTCAGGGGGATATTATGACTGAAGACAGGGAATAGGGTGCCATTTAGTCCACTACATAAGGAATAGGGTGTCATTTAGTCCACTACATAGGGAATAGGGTGCCATTTAGTCCACTATATAGGGAATAGGGTGCATTTAGTCCACTACATAGGGAATAGGGTGCCATTTAGTCCACTACATAGGAAATAGGGTGCATTTAGTCCACTACATAGGGAATAGGGTGATATTTAGTCCACTACACAGGGCCATGGTCAACAGGAGTCCACTACATAGGGAATAGGGTGCCATTTAGTCCACTACATAGGGAATAGGGTGAATTTAGTCCACTACATAGGGAATAGGGTGCCATTTAGTCCACTACATAGGGAATAGGGTGCCATTTAGTCCACTACATAGGGAATAGGGTGCCATTTAGTCCACTACATAGGGAATAGGGTGCCATTTAGTCCACTACATAGGGAATAGGGTGCCATTTAGTCCACTACATAGGGAATAGGGTGCCATTTAGTCCACTACACAGGGAATAGGGTGCCATTTAGTCCACTACATAGGGAATAGGGTGCCATTTAGTCCACTACATAGGGAATATGGTGTCATTTTGTCCACTACATAGGGAAGAAGGTGACACATGGGACAAAGCCTTCGACAAAGCAGAGCCATACTAAGAGCATTAAAGAGAGCATTTCGTTCAGCGGTTGATCAGTACAAGTATAAATCAAAGATTATTGAGGTAAATCCCAGACATTTGACCCAAATCTGGTAACCCCACCCCCCCCCCAAAAAAACATAGTGGGATTAATGGTTTTAATAAACACCCGTGTGTGATGGCCCTGGACAATCTATTTTGCTTTCATATTCTAATCTATCGGCCTACGGGTTTCAGTATTTTATTTCTAAAGGAAAATAAGATTGCCCAAGAGAAGCATGTAATTCATTAATTAAGTTTTAAAAAATGTAGAGTCCCCTGATCAGCAGTTAAATAAATGTTTTACCTCCGATAATGATAATGTTCCTCTATGGGGAATGTGTTCCTAAGTGTTGCTGGGACTGGGACTCACACACACACACACACACTAAAATAACGTGGCAGGCGTAAAACAAATGCCTGAAACTAGATCCCCTACATACTGGTCTGAAACTAGATCCTCTACATCCTGGTCTGAAACTAGATCCCCTACATACTGGTCTGAAACTAGGTCCCCTACATACTGGTCTGAAACTAGATCCCCTACATACTGGTCTGAAACTAGATCCTCTACATCCTGGTCTGAAACTAGATCCTCTACATACTGGTCTGAAACTAGATCCCCCTACATACTGGTCTGAAACTAGATCCCCTACATACTGGTTTGAAACTAGATCCCCTCTACATACTGGTCTGAAACTAGATACCCCTACATACTGGTCTGAAACTAGATCCTCTACATACTGGTTTGAAACTAGATCCCCTCTACATACTGGTCTGAAACTAGATTATCTACATACTGGTCTGAAACTAGATCCCCTACATACTGGTCTGAAACTAGATCCCCTACATACTGGTCTGAAACTAGATCCTCTACATACTGGTCTGAAACTAGATCCCCTCTACATCCTGGTCTGAAACTAGATCCCCTCTACATCCTGGTCTGAAACTAGATCCTCTACACACTGGTCTGAAACTAGATCCTCTACATACTGGTCTGAAACTAGATCCCCTACATACTGGTCTGAAACTAGATCCCCTACATACTGGTCTGAAACTAGATCCCCTACATACTGGTCTGAAACTAGATCCTCTACATACTGGTCTGAAACTAGATCCCCTCTACATCCTGGTCTGAAACTAGATCCTCTACACACTGGTCTGAAACTAGATCCTCTACATACTGGTCTAAAACTAGATCCCCTACATACTGGTCTGAAACTAGATACCCCTACATACTGGTCTGAAACTAGATCCCCCTACATCCTGGTCTGAAACTAGATCCTCTACATACTGGTCTGAAACTAGATCCCCTACATACTGGTCTGAAACTAGATACCCTTACATACTGGTCTGAAACTAGATCCCCTCTACATCCTGGTCTGAAACTAGATCCTCTACACACTGGTCTGAAACTAGATCCTCTACATACTGGTCTGAAACTAGATCACTCTACATACTGGTCTGAAACTAGATCCTCTACATACTGGTCTGAAACTAGATCCCCCTACATACTGGTCTGAAACTAGATCCCCTACATACTGGTCTGAAACTAGATCCCCTACATACTGGTCTGAAACTAGATCCTCTACATACTGGTCTGAAACTAGATCCCCTACATACTGGTCTGAAACTAGATCCCCTACATACTGGTCTGAAACTAGATCCTCTACATACTGGTCTGAAACTCGATCCCCTACACACTGGTCTGAAACTAGATCCCCTACATACTGGTCTGAAACTAGATCCCCTCTACATACTGGTCTGAAACTAGATCCTCTACACACTGGTCTGAAACTAGATCCTCTACATACTGGTCTGAAACTAGATCCTCTACATACTGGTCTGAAACTAGATTATAGGTCTGCATGAACACAGTCACACACACAGTCCCTGAGTCTCTGGGGCAGGTCTCCCAGGTCTGAGTCTCTGGGGCAGGTCTCCCAGGTCTGAGTCTCTGGGGCAGGTCTCCCAGGTCTGCATGAACACAGCCACACACAGTCCCTGAGTCTCTGGGGCAGGTCTGCCAGCCGTCAGACACGGAGAGGGAGGAACCTCGTCTCTCTAGGTATCAATGCAGACACACGCACACACAAACACACCCGTGCCTGGCAACACTGCCTGTCTGCACTAGACAATGTTTACACTGTGATGTTTGTGTCTGGAGCGTAATGTTTAACGAACTGAGTGTGTTGTAGCCTAATCTGAGGTCGTCCATTGAGCAGAACTCTTAGAGTAGCACACTGACTAACTATCACAGGTACAGAGAGGAAGAAACTACCTCATCCCCATATTGATATTTATTTATCTTGCTCCTTTGCACCTCAGTATCTCTACTTGCACATTCATCATCTGCACATCTATCACTCCAGGGTTTAATTTCTAAATTGTAATTATTTCGCCACTATGGCCTATTTATTGCCTTTATCTCCCTAATCTCAACTCATTTGCACACACTGTATATAGACTTTTATATTGTGTTATTGACTGTATGTTTGTTTATTCCATGTGTTGTTGTTTGTGTCGAACTGCTTTGCTTTATCTTGGCCAGGTCACAGTTGTAAATGAGAACTCGTTCTCAACTGGCCGACCTGGTTAAATAAAGGTGAAATATTATATATATTTTTAAAGAACCATAGAAGTTATAATACTAGATTGGTCATGAATCTACTACTTATGACAGGTATAAAAGTCAGCCATGTTGGTCAGGGAGTTAGTGAACCATGGTTTTCCAGAATTTGAAGATTGTATCTGCAATGTATGTGTTAGCCGGCTAGCTAGCCAGTTTTAAAGGATTGATTACATTACATTTGACCTCATTAACTGCCGACACAACATCCCATTCAAACAAATGCAGTCAACCCACAGACATACACTGGCTGTCATCCGCTGATGACAGGATTTACACTGGTTGTAAATGCAACAAGTACTGTTCTCGTATCATATAAAATAGCACTCACAGTCTCTCCTGCCATTCATTCCAATGAGACCGGTTGGGAGATTTCTCCCTGACCAATATGGCTGCCATTTCTCACCAGAATTCTGGAACTTTTAGGGTTGATGTCACAGTCCCTCTAGGAGCCCTTGAACTGCTCTGTCTTACTCATAATCACACACACCAGGAGACGAGACCATCTAGTACTGTCAAATACACATCAGCCTTGTTTAGAGACACCACAGACACTGACGACCCAGAACCTTGTTTATCAACCCGTAGATACTGACTACCCAGAACCTTGTTTATCAACCCTTAGATACTGACTACCCAGAACCTTGTTTATCAACCCTTAGATACTGACGACCCAGAACCTTGTTTATCAACCCGTAGATACTGACTACCCAGAACCTTGTTTATCAACCCTTAGATACTGACGACCCAGAACCTTGTTTATCAACCCTTAGATACTGACTACCCAGAACCTTGTTTATCAACCCTTAGATACTGACTACCCAGAACCTTGTTTATCAACCCTTAGATACTGACGACCCAGAACCTTGTTTATCAACCCTTAGATACTGACTACCCAGAACCTTGTTTATCAACCCTTAGATACTGACTACCCAGAACCTTGTTTATCAACCCTTAGATACTGACTACCCAGAACCTTGTTTATCAACCCTTAGATACTGACTACCCAGAACCTTGTTTATCAAACCTTAGATACACCACAGACACAGATGGGCCCTGGTCAGAGGAGAGGACGGATGGGCCCTGGTCAGAGGAGAGGACGGATGGGCCCTGGTCAGAGGAGAGGACGGATGGGCCCTGGTCAGAGGAGAGGAGAGGACGGATGGGCCCTGGTCAGAGGAGAGGACTGATGGGCCCTGGTCAGAGGAGAGGACTGATGGGCCCTGGTCAGAGGAGAGGACGGATGGGCCCTGGTCAGAGGAGAGGACGGATGGGCCCTGGTCAGAGGAGAGGACGGATGGGCCCTGGTCAGAGGAGAGGACGGATGGGCCCTGGTCAGAGGAGAGGACTGATGGGCCCTGGTCAGAGGAGAGGACTGATGGGCCCTGGTCAGAGGAGAGGACGGATGGGCCCTGGTCAGAGGAGAGGACGGATGGGCCCTGGTCAGAGGAGAGGACGGATGGGCCCTGGTCAGAGGAGAGGACGGATGGGCCCTGGTCAGAGGAGAGGACGGATGGGCCCTGGTCAGAGGAGAGGACGGATGGGCCCTGGTCAGAGGAGAGGACGGATGGGCCCTGGTCAGAGGAGAGGACGGATGGGCCCTGGTCAGAGGAGAGGACGGATGGGCCCTGGTCAGAGGAGAGGACGGATGGGCCCTGGTCAGAGGAGAGGACGGATGGGCCCTGGTCAGAGGAGAGGACGGATGGGCCCTGGTCAGAGGAGAGGACTGATGGGCCCTGGTCAGAGGAGAGGACGGATGGGCCCTGGTCAGAGGAGAGGACAGATGGGCCCTGGTCAGAGGAGAGGACGGATGGGCCCTGGTCAGAGGAGAGGACAGATGGGCCCTGGTCAGAGGAGAGGACTGATGGACCATGGTCAGATGAGAGGACCAACAGAACCACAAGGCAGCAGGGTGGTAAAACCGGGTTCCAGAGATCAGTGATCGTTTAACTTACGTCCCCATATCTGTCCTGCAACCTGCTGGGGCCAGTCGCCATTACAGAACGGTACAGGGAGAGAACGTACCAACACCACACACACAGGATGTAGAAACACACACACAAGATGTAGAAACACACACACACAAGCCTACAGGGGCCCTGCAGAGAGGACAGTCCCCAGTCTAGAACAGGGACCCTACAGAGAGGACAGTCCCCAGTCTAGAACAGGGACAGAGAGGACAGTCCCCAGTCTAGAACAGGGAC
>NC_088240.1:97199230-97204230 GCF_036934945.1 Oncorhynchus masou masou | reverse complement strand
AGGCACCGGTCTAGCGAGCTACCTCTGGCCTCCCCCCGTTTGTCGCCGGCTACCTGTGTGTGTGTGTGTGTGTGTGTGTGTGTGTGTGTGTGTGTGTGTGTGTTTCCCCCGGTTGAAGACAGCAGCTTACCCTGTATTGATTGAAATGATCTCTATCAGAGGGTTCTTTCTAATCTTGGGCAGATCCAGTCTGGCTCCGCCGAGACGCTTCCCGTTGTCCTTCTTCTGACCCAGCAGACGCACCGAGTGACCTTCACACACAACACACACAAATACTAGTCAGGACACAGAGTGACCTTCACACACAACACACACAAATACTAGTCAGGACACAGAGTGACCTTCACACATAAATACTAGTCAGGACACAGAGTGACCTTCACACATAACACACACAAATACTAGTCAGGACACAGAGTGACCTTCACACACAACACACACAAATACTAGTCAGGACACCGAGTGACCTTCACACACAAATACTAGTCAGGACACTGAGTGACCCAGAACCTGACCCCTTATCAATATAACAAGACATTACAGAACCTGACCCCTTTCTCCCTTATCAATATAACAAGACATTACAGAACCTGACCCCTTTCTCCCTGATCAATATAACAAGACATTACAGAACCTGACCTCTTTCTCCCTGATCAATATAACAAGACATTACAGAACCTGACCCCTTTCTCCCTTATCAATATAACAAGACATTACAGAACCTGACCCCTTATCAATATAACAAGACATTACAGAACCTGACCCCTTTCTCCCGTATCAATATAACAAGACATTACAGAACCTGACCCCTTTCTCCCTGATCAATATAACAAGACATTACAGAACCTGACCCCTTATCAATATAACAAGACATTACAGAACCTGACCCCTTTCTCCCTTATCAATATAACAAGACAGATACCAGAACCTGACCCCTTATCAATATAACAAGACATTACAGAACCTGACCCCTTTCTCCCTTATCAATATAACAAGACAGATACCAGAACCTGACCTCTTTCTCCCTTATCAATATAACAAGACATTACAGAACCTGGCCCCTTTCTCCCTTATCAATATAACAAGACATTACAGAACCTGACCTCTTTCTCCCTTATCAATATAACAAGACATTACAGAACCTGACCCCTTATCAATATAACAAGCCATTATAGAACCTGACCCCTTTCTCCCTTATCAATATAACAAGACATTACAGAACCTGACCCCTTTCTCCCTTATCAATATAACAAGACATTACAGAACCTGACCCCTTATCAATATAACAAGACATTACAGAACCTGACCCCTTTCTCCCTTATCAATATAACAAGCCATTACAGAACCTGACCCCTTATCAATATAACAAGCCATTACAGAACCTGACCCCTTTCTCCCTTATCAATATAACAAGCCATTACAGAACCTGACCCCTTATCAATATAACAAGACATTACAGAACCTGACCCCTTTCTCCCTTATCAATATAACAAGACATTACAGAACCTGGCCCCTTATCAATATAACAAGACATTACAGAACCTGACCCCTTATCAATATAGCAAGACATTACAGAACCTGACCCCTTTCTCCCTTATCAATATAACAAGACATTACAGAACCTGACCCCTTTCTCCCTTATCAATATAACAAGACATTACAGAACCTGACTCCTTATCAATATAACAAGACATTACAGAACCTGACCCCTTTCTCCCTTATCAATATAACAAGACATTACAGAACCTGACCCCTTATCAATATAACAAGACAGATACCAGAACCTGACCCCTTATCAATATAACAAGACATTACAGAACCTGACCACTTATCAATATAACAAGACAGATACCAGAACCTGACCCCTTTCTCCCTGATCAATATAACAAGACAGAAACCAATTTCAGCCATTATGACCTGTTACAACATAACTCTACACTCTGATATATATCACTACACCTGGGAGGGGGGGAAGGAGGGAGGGAGGTACTGTAGGGAGGGAGGGAGGGAGGTACTGTAGGGAGGGAGGGAGGGAGGTACTGTAGGGAGGGAGGGAGGGAGGGGAGGGAGGTACTGTAGGGAGGGAGGGAGGGAGGGAGGTACTGTAGGGAGGGAGGGAGGGAGGGAGGTACTGTAGGGAGGTACTGTAGGGAGGGAGGGAGGGAGGGAGGTACTGTAGGGAGGGAGGGAGGGAGGTACTGTAGGGAGGGAGGGAGGGAGGGAGGTACTGTAGGGAGGGAGGGAGGGAGGGAGGGTACTGTAGGGAGGTACTGTAGGGAGGGAGGGAGGGAGGGAGGTACTGTAGGGAGGGAGGGAGGGAGGTACTGTAGGGAGGGAGGGAGGGAGGGAGGGAGGGAGGGAGGGAGGGAGGGAGGGAGGGAGGGAGGGAGGGAGGGAGGGAGGGAGGGAGGGAGGGAGGGAGGGAGGGAGGGAGGGATGAAAGAGATGAAAGAGATGAAAGAGATGAGAGAGGGAGTAAAAGCAAACTGGAAGACATCGTGACCCATAGAGATCTCTCATAAGAGGTGAGGTATCTCTCTCTCCTCAGTCTGATGTTTTCTCATTGTTTTGTTATAAATCAGTGGAGAGATGAAGACGATGAGACCAGGTGCTTAATGCCCTTCGTCGTATCAAACGTGAATGTGTCCGAGACGGCAACCGAGCTTCTCTCAGCCCCCACATCACAGGCTAGAATGTAATTACTGTTGCCAGCTCCTCCTGCCTCCAGAAGAATGTGAACTCATAACACCAGCTAAATCACTTCTACAACCCATCTACATGATAATAACTGGGAGAGAAGAGCATCAACTCCCCAGATAGAGGTAAGATCATGTCCTTCTATATTTCACTGGTTCAGTGAAAAGTCATGGATGTTAAAAACATTGTTCCTCCACCTCCTCCCCTTCTGTGAGGGAGATCAACAGAGAGCCCTGTAGAGACACCGGGGAGCCACAGATGCAGTAGAAGATACAGTACAATGTCTAGATGAGGGGTCTGGTATGTCTAGATGAGGGGTACCAGGTCTGGTATGTAGATATGATGATACTGTGTTGGTAGATCCAGTAGAATGTCTAGATGAGGGGTCTGGTATGTCTAGATGAGGGGTACCAGGTCTGGTATGTCTAGATGAGGGGTACCAGGTCTGGTATGTAGATATGGTGATACTGTGTGTTGGTAGATACAGTAGAATGTCTAGATGAGGGGTACCAGGTCTGGTATGTAGATATGATGATACTGTGTGTTGGTAGATACAGTAGAATGTCTAGATGAGGGGTCTGGTATGTCTAGATGAGGGGTCTGGTATGTCTTGATGAAGGTCCAGTAGAACTACTTGCCCAATCCCCCCCGCTTCTCCTTCGCCCAAATCCAGACAGCTGATGTTCTGAAAGAGCTGCAAAATCTGGACCCCTACAAATCCGCCGGGCTAGACAATCTGGACCCCCTCTTTCTAAAATTATTAGCCAAAATTGATGCAACCCCCATTACTAGCCTGTTCAACCTCTCTTTCGTGTCGTCTGGGATCCCCAAAGATTGAAAAGCTGCCGCGGTCATCCCCCTCTTCAAAGGGGGAGACACTCCAGACCCAAACTGTTACAGACCTATATCCATCCTGCCCTTTCTAAGGTCTTCGAAGTTAACAAGTTAACAAACAGATCCTCGACCATTTCGAATCCCACCGTACCTTCTCCACTATGTTTCCGAGCTGGTCATGGGTGCACCGCAGCCACGCTCAAGGTCCTAAACGATATCATCATAACCGACATCGATAAAAGACAGTACTGTGCAGCCGTCTTCATCGACCTTGCCAAGGCTTTCGACTCTGTCAATTACAGCATTCTTATTGGCAGATTCAACAGCCTTGGTTTCTCCAATGACTGCCTCGCTTGGTTCACCAACTACTTCTCAGACAGAGTTCAGTGTGTCAAATCGGAGAGCCTGTTGTCCGGACCTCTGGGAGTCTCTATGGGGGTGCCACAGGGTTCAATTCTCGGGCCGACTCTCTTCTCTGTATACATCAATGACTTAGCGTCTGCTAAATGACTTAAATGTAAATGTAATGTGGCTCTTGCTGCTGGTGATTCTCTGATCCACCTCTATGCAGACGACACCATTCTGTATACTTCTGGCCCTTCTTTGGACACTGTGTTAACGAACCTCCAGATGAGCTTCAATGCCATACAACACTTCTTCCGTGACCTCCAACTGCTCTTAAATGCTAGTAAAACTAAATGCATGCTCTTCCAACTGGTTGCTGCCCGCACCCGTCCGCCCATCCAGCATCACCACCCTGGACGGTTCTGACCTAGAATATGTGGACAACTATAAATACCTAGGTGTCCGGCTAGACTGTAAACTCTCCTTCCAGACTCACGTCAAACATCTCCAATCCAAAATTAAATCTGGAATCGGCTTCCTATTTCGCAACAAAGCCTCCTTTACTCATGCCGCCAAACATACCCTCGTAAAACTGACCATCCTACCGATCCTTGACTTCGGCGATGTCATTCACAAAATAGCCCCCAACTCTCTACTCAGAAAATTGGATGTAGTCTATCACAGTGCCATCCGTTTTGTCACCAAAGCCCCATATACTACCCACCACTGCGACCTGGTTGCTCTTGTTGGCTGGCCCTCACTACATATGCGTCACCAAACCCACTGGCTCCAGGTCATCTATGAGTCTTTGCTAGGTAAAGCCCCGCCTTATCTCAGCTCACTGGTCACCATAGCAACACCCACCAGTAGCACTTGCTCCAGCAGGTATATCTCACCGGTCACCCCCAAAGACAACACCTCCTTTGGCCGCCTTTCCTTCCAGTTCTCTGCTGCCAATGACTGGAACGAATTGAACAAAAATCACTGAAGCTGGAGACTCATATCTCCCTCTCCAACTTTAAGCATCAGCTGTCTGAGCAGCTTACCGATCACAGTACCTGTACACAGCCAGTCTGTAAATAGCACACCCAACTACCTCATCCCCATATTATTACTTACCCTCT